>NC_048298.1:96870175-97081531 GCF_013100865.1 Trachemys scripta elegans
ACCACAACCCTACACTTGATCTGCTGCTTGGGAGACTAAACGTTATAGCTCCTGTAGTTGCTGCTGTTCTTTTGAGGGTCATAGCAGTGATAGTAACCTGGATAAAGAACACTGCATTTTAGTCCAGGTTAGGCAGGATCTGACTGACTAAAGGCATATTCATTCTTACATAAAAAGAACAGGAGTACTTGTGGCACCTTAGAGACTAACAAATTTATTTGAGCATAAGCTTTCGTGGACTACAGCCCACTTCTTCGGATGCAACAGTGGGCTGTAGTCCATGAAAGCTTATGCTCTAATAAATTTGTTAGTCTCTAAGGTGCCACAAGTACTCCTGTTCTTTTTATGTAAGAATGAATATGCCTTTAGTCAGTCAGATCCTGCCTAACCTGGACTAAAATGCAGTGTTCTTTATCCAGGTTACTATCACTGCTATGACCCTCAAAAGAACAGCAGCAACTACAGGAGCTATAACGTTTAGTCTCCCAAGCAGCAGATCAAGTGTAGGGTTGTGGTCTCAGTAATGGAAGAACTGGCCCCAAATGCAGTTGAAGCAGCTTGCTGTCTGGCTCAGGTAGGCAGTCGCCAGCTCTATGGGTGCCATATTTCGTATGGGCTGTGGGGTTATTTTGAGTATTTGTTATGTCTTGGAGGCACTAAAGGCGTTCCTGCTGCCTCACACATTCAGAAGTTTCACACACAAGCTGTGAGGGAATCCCAGCCAGCAGAAGTCCAGACATTGCAATAAGCATAAATTATATGTGCAGGTCCAGATGATTCTCTTTTTGTAAGCTAAGTGACAGAACGATTTGATACCTCCTTCTCTTGCCTCTCCTTGCCATCTATTGGGTGCAGTCAGTAACTCCTGGAGGGCTTGGAAAAGTGAGTAGAAAAATCCGATGTTTTGTGCTGTTATAGTTTTTCTGAAAGGAGGGGAATGTCTTCTAGCATATCGTCCTTGCGAGGCACCTTTCCAGATACAGAAGGCTGACTATTCGGTCTAATATCTTCAGCCTATGTTTTGAAAACCGCTTTCCATTGCTGAAAAAAGGAAGAACTTTTTCTTCATTCCATCTAGCCACAGTCTTGCTCTAGGGGGAGTGAAATGTCACAAGTCTTGGGACCCTCCTCTGTAATTCCGGGTTCATAATTCTATTAGCTGTAGAACTTGCTCTCACCCCTTTACTTGTTAGGACAATCAGAGTAACAGCTGCATAGGTCAGGTATAGCTATACCTCCTTTTTCCATTTGATGGCCTCTGCAGCTCAGAAGTCGACTTGGTGTTTACAGATTCCCATGTCCCCAGCAACAGCTACCAAAACAGCAGAAGGCCACAAAGGATTGAAAGTCCCATTTTAGCAACCAACCCTATTATAAGGGATCCTCTTTGTTCATTTTTCTTAGAAGACAGGCTTAAATAGGTACCGTTTTGACCCTGAATGTTATTAATAGTGCTCCATAATATACCTTGGTCTTAATATTAAACTGCTTTCTTCTTTCCTATTCTGAAAACAGTGACCTTCCTTGTTCATTATTTTAGAATGACACCGTGGTTAGAACATCATCTCCAGCTGCTGCTTTGATCCTCTGAGGATTAGCCTGTACTAGGGGAATTCTCAGCAGAATAGAGCTGGCAGACCCCAGCATCAGGAATCAGAGGGTGCAGGAAGGTGGCGTAAAGTCACCTATGTTCCCCTTCTCCCCAGATGAGCCGAATGCTGTTGTGGTGCACCTGGGGATCGCGCCCATCGTGTCTCACTTTTAGCTAACCACTATTTTTATAACTGGGGAAGAATATCATCAAACTTACCCTGTCGGTCTTTAAGGCTTTTTCAAAATGGCCGGCACCACACAGAAGGGCATACAGACCCACAATCGCTTTCTCACTGAGCCTAGAATGGCTCTTTGGGCAGGAGGGATGCCTGGCCAAATATGAGCTGCTAATGGAGGCATTGCAGAAGCAGGACTTAAGGTCTAATAGTATGTCTGATTGGTCCATCAGGTCACGGAAATCAGTTAATGTTGCCTTCTGATTGGCTCAAGCATTAGGACTAAAAAGACAGTATAGAGGTAGTCTGCTAGCGTTCAATGACACAGACCTCTTAGCTCTCTTTTCACATTAGTACAGGCAGCATCGATGAATGTGAATTTACTCCAAAGCTGAAAATGCATAATAGTGAGAGACTGGATCCATGTTTGTACAGCACTGTAGTGTGTCTGTTGCTGCATCCGTGTATTTTTATTTTTCCAGGTTGAATTCTGTACTTTGAGACCCTTTTGCAGTTACCATTCACCACAATGGGAGTTACGCAGGGATGTGAAGACAGATTTGGGTTCTGCTTGTTTAATTCTAACCATGTCTGCTTTCTAAATCATGTCTAGGTGGAAGATTTTATTATTTTAAACTTGTTACAAAAGTGAAAGACTTGACTTCACTGCAATGGAAGGGACACTGTCAAGAGGAAAATAGAAATTAAAAAAAAAAATCTTACTGGTGTTTCCGATAACAGTGTTACAATAGAAAGAATTTTTAAAGTCTAACATACTTCTCAAGATTTATGCTACCAAATTCCCTTTTTCCATTTCTTTAATATTGAACAATGAATCTAGAATGCTCAGACTTTTGTTTAGTCTGTGTCACTTTCTGGTTTTCATGCACTAACCAGTACGGCGGGGTTAGGGTTTCCAGTAATGCAGGGGAATGTTTGAGCCCACTCTGCCCCTCCTGTTTACAGTGATTTTTTTAAAAAAAAAGTCTATTTGTAAGAGGTTTTGTGAGCCCCTACTAAAAAAGGGAACCTGAGTTTTAGCCCCAAATCACTTGTGTTTCCTTAAGTAGCAATTCCTTGTATTGTTCCTCCAAGACCTTTGTAGATAAGACAGTTGTGGCAGCTTCAGATTGGGTCAGATTCTGCAAACCATATTCACATGGAATAACACTCAGGTGAGTAAATCATGGAAGTCAACTCAGTGTGAATAAGGGTGAAAAATCTGGCCCTTTGAGTCCAGGCCCGTGTGACTGATGGGAGGACTCTGCTGCCCTTCTGTATGCTGACAGCTGCCACCAGAGCATTTCTGAAAGTGGGTAGCACACTGTTGAAAGGCTCTGATCAACTAATCAGTGGTTCAGTGACAGGAACTCCAGTTAATCACGCAGTTCTCAGAAATAACCAAACGAGTTCTACGAAAGCCAAGACACATTATTATAAAGCCCAGCAGGAACATTACTAGGAACATACCGATTTAGTATTAATGACTGCATCTGTTTGCTCAGCTTCAATCACAACGCATATGCACAATGCTGTTTGGCTGCTTGAAGCTTTGTTTGTGTCTCAGAAAAACAAAGCAACCCAGCCTGATTTTCACGGTTCATGTTTAGCATTTCACATTCCTCACAGTCTCTTCACCTCAGCTTCACTCCACTATCCTGCCCTGTCCCCCTCAGCCCTTTCCCTTTTCTTTCCATGTAGCTTATCCCCTTCTAACTAAACTGCTCACTCAACCCCCCCATCCCCAAAATAAGGGAACTAACATGCTGTTTGCCGCTATCACATTGCTTGATCTGCTTGTGTATTCCACCCCTTCCCCCACCCTGTGCCTGTCATCTCTATTTAGATTATAACTTCTCTGGGGCCCGGACCGTGTACTACGCTGTGTTTGTGCAGTGCCTACCACAATGGGGCCCCTTTCTTGGCTGTTCCTGTGACAAACAGAAAATAATCCTGCCATCATATCATGCTTTTTGGTCATTTTCATATCTCCTCTCTCCGTATCACTCTCCTTTATAATGTTCGGGGAAGAAAACTGCCATCCTTGGTGCAAACAGTACTCATTCCAAGAAAAAACACAGTACTGTTTGAAATATGTTCACAGTAAATGCTGTTTTCGTAGAAATACAGTAAATGTGTTTGTACAGCATGCCTACAGGAAACTAGCTGCCAAGCACACACGTTCTTAAACACCAGAATTTCAGGACAAACACCAAGTGAAGAACCTGGCGATACTGTCGCTACCAAATTAAAAACACAGCTTTACTTGTGTTACACAAGTTTTCAATGTCTCCTTTGCAGGTACATCTTGTTTCTGTAATCCCAGATTAATTTACTGGGAACAATTCCTTAATCTTCATCTCTTTCTCCATTCCTTCCTGTATTCATTGACCAAGTGCTCATAGAGATCCTTTCATGTGTATTCTTATAACTATTTTTCCTATTTAAATCCATGTAAAAATCACTTTCTCTTTCCACTACTCCAAACCAGCAGGGAACCGTGTGTAAACACCTTTTGTGCATTTAATCCAGCTGTGCCACAGTAGCATACGATACGTTGTGTGTCCCTGGGTTAACTGACTGACAGTAAAATGGGTTTGATTTTTTCCAGCATACAGGGAGAGTTGGATGCTGAAGCTGACGCCATGAGAGTATCCCAGCAGGACTTGCTTTCAGTTAATGAGTCTGTTTACACCCCCGATTCTGATGTCACCTCACCAGCAATCAACAGAAACCTTATTCAGAAGGCTGGCTACCTTAATCTTAGAAAGTAAGAAAGATAGTCCACCTTGTTTGTCTGTGTGACTGGTGGTTGATTTCTGCATTATTTCTACCATGAAGATTCTTTGAGTAAAATTTTCAAAAGCGCCTAAGTGATTTCAGGGCCAAATCTCATTGAAAATCAGTGGGATTAAGACTCCTAAATCATTTAGGCACTTTTGAAAATTTTACCTTTCAGTTCCTAAATCACCTTAGAAAATGGGATTTAGGAGCCTAAGACATTTTATGGGCTTTTGAAAGTCTTCCTCTTTGTGACTAATTGGTTTTCCCTCTACCTGAATTCACCTACAAGGCCTGAATTCGTGCATTTGAGTGTCTAAAAATAAAATGTCATGTTGGATTGAGGTCTGCAGCTCATTGGAGCCTCTGAGACTGGGATCAGGATGTTCTCTTTTTTATGGGCTAATGAAAATGCAATACTGCTTACAAGGAGGAGCTAGATTTTGGATTTTAGGGCTTTCACCACAAATTTCCCTTTATACCATCAGAGTGGTACAGAGAAACCAGGTCCATAGCGTTGAACATGTACCCCACTAGAGCTCAATCCTGCAGAGTTTCTTTTACTAACCCTCCCATTGACTTCAGCAGGAGTTATGGATATGGAAGAGGAGAGGAGCAGAGGTGGATGGGGTCTGATTATTGTGTTTTTGAAATAACTTAAATGTCAGTTTCCATTTAATTTGAACAGTTTTTGCTAGTTAACTGGATTACAAATGTTACGGTTTAACAGCAGTGTAAGAGATGGGTTACAGCATCGTGTAAATGACTCCATAGAAGAATGTACTTTCAATATAAGAGTCTCCTTGTAGAAGTGTAACTTTTCAAAATTTATGCCCATTTGTGTTGAAATTTCTGCTGCTCCTGATCACTGAGAAGTACAGTAGAACCTCAGAGTTATGAACTGACTGGTCAACCACACACCTCATTTGGAACTGGAAGTTTGCAATCAGGCAGCAACAGGAACAAAACAAAACAAAACAAAAAAGGCCAGTACAGTACTGTTAAATGGGGGGGAAAAAAAAAGATTTGACAAGGTAAGGAAAATGTTTCTGTACTTGTTTCATTTAAATTACGATGGTTAAAAGCAGCATTTTACTTCTGCAGAGTAAAGTTTCAAAGCTATTAAGTCAATATTCAGTTGTAAACTTTTGAAAGAACAACCATCATGTTTTGTTCAGAGTTATAAACAACCTCCAGTCCCAAAGTGTTCATAACTCTGAGGTTCTACTGTATCTTTTTTGTTTTTTATTGAGTACAGTAACATTCCATGCAGCCTCATCTCAGTTGTTGGCCCTAAACCTTCTGCTGTTCGCAGCTAGGAAATATTGCAAATGATTGTTCGTTTTAAACTTGATCACTCAAAACCAACTGCTCCGTAACCCTTCAGCTTGCCCTGGGGATGAGTCTCCGTTGTGGTTGGGTGTCTTTGACGTGTTTGTTGAAATTTAGCTTACAAGTTACAAAGATCCATGTTTGACAATAAGGATCAGCCCTGCATCTGCAGCAGGACCTGCTCAAAGTTTGGTGGGGGTGGTTTCTGATCCAGGAATTGAATTGGGGTTATTTCTAACTAGAAATACTGTGCTAACTGGTCTTAATACTGTGTGTTTCCTATAGTAAAACAGGCCTGGTGACTACAACCTGGGACAGACTCTATTTCTTCACTCAAGGGGGAAACCTGATGTGCCAGCCCAGGGGAGCAGTAGCTGGAGGACTGATTCAGGACCTGGATAACTGCTCTGTAATGGCAGTGGACTGTGAAGACAGACGATATTGCTTTCAGATCACCACTCCTACAGGAAAATCGTATGGGTCACAAGTTTTCTGTTAGAGAGCAACCAATCATGTCCAGTGTACCAGATGGGGTTTCAGAATGCCTAATGGTTGTGGTAACACAGTTCCCTAGTGACAGCCATTTGAACTGAGCTGGATTGCCATCATAACGCTGACCTACAGGAAATAGAATATTTTTGCACATTTAAATGAAGTGCGCATGTTGCATTAATGATGAATTCCTTTAGGAATAGGGTATTCACACAGCTGGCTGCTCACAGAGAGGCACAATTTAGTAGCCGGAGTGTAGGACTTAGGAGTCAGGTACTCCAGAATAATGCCAGCTCTGACATTCACTGCCTCTGTAGATTTATGATAGCTCAGTTCTCTATGTGAATAATACCGACTTGCCTACCTCAGAGTGCTGTGAAAGCTTCATTAGCTGCAGAGCCAGGTATCCAGTATAACCCTATGGATTAAGGCTGTAACAGAGTCAGGATTTTTTTGGTGCGAAAGTTGCAGCCGTGGCTTGTTAAAGCTGTGGTTTTGGTGTGGTCAGTTCAAGTACCACACAAAAATAGAAACAGGTACACCACCATGTAAGCTGCAGCACCTTCTGCCAAGGTACGCAGCCTGCCTTCCCGAGCAGGGCAGCAGCACAGAAGGGACACCGTGTGTCCTGCCTGGCTCTCAAAGCCAGCATGACGGAAGGGCAGTTGCACCAGGTTTGAATGGCATTGCAATCCTGCACAGCAGCTCGCAAAGTTGAGTGAGTGGTATTGCAACCTGGCGCAACACCACTCAAATTCACGGCAGCTATAGAAAGTTGTGGTGTGTGTTTAAAAGTTGCGGTTTCCCCAGCGAAATCACGGCTTGTGATTTTCTTACAGCTTTATCTGTGATATAGAATCGCAGTAGTTAAAGATGAATTTGCGAGATTGAGTCTCCCCCCTTGAAACTGTCTCTGTGTGCAGGGAGAGTGAGTGCATGTAATATAACTATGATACAAGAAAAACATGAATCTAATGTATTTGTGTTTTTAGGGGGATAACCCTTCAAGCAGAAAGTAAAAAAGAATATGAGGAGGTAAAATATTTCACTGGTTAACATTTTTACTTTCTTATCCCTTAAATAGTTTGGAGTGTTCAGTTTCTTTTCTCCTTACAGTGGATATGTGCGATCAACAACATCTCCAGGCAGATCTATCTCACCGACAATCCAGAGGTGAGAGCTTGTTTGTTTTCTTCTGTTCTTTCCAACTTGCTTTGTTGGTGTAGCACAGGGACCCATAGCATTGCTGTAAGGGTGAAATGTCATTTTGTTTTGTAGGCTGTTGCAATCAAGTTAAATCAGACGGCCCTTCAGGCAGTGACCCCCATCACAAGCTTCGGAAAAAAACATGAAAGTTTGCGTCCCAGGTAACACTTGCTTTTCTGTATGAGTGATTTGTGCTGTTGTGCAGTCAGTCAGACTCTGCTTACGGGGCAAGAGAAATGTGGGAAGCCCTGACCCTGCAACTCTGTCCATCCCAGCAGATCCCTGTGCCTGTGCGGAATCCCAGTGAAGGCAATGGGATCCCATATGAGTTCAGGGCTCTGCTGCATACAGTCCAGCTTGAAGGATCAAGGCCCCAGCCACTTCCAATTTTAACGTACAGGTGGGGTTTCTCCTATTCATTTGTCATGAAACAGACACAGTACTTAGATTGTAAACTCTTTGGGACAGGGACAATTTTATTATATGCTTGTATAGTGCCCAGCACAATGGGGTCCTGATTGCTAATTGGGGGCCCTTGAGTGCTGTCACCATACAAATTTGATGTAGACTGCCTTGCCCTATTCCTGTGTGTATTCTGAAACCAGCAGTTTTCGCTGGGTCTGATCCTGGACCCATTCAAGTCAGTTGTTAAAGCCTCTATCCCCAAATAGAGGTTGTTAATGAAGCTGCGTGCACCTGGATGTAAAAAACAAACAAACGTACGTTTTCCATTGAATTTTTCTTGAGAAATCCAGCCTCTTGACCAGCAAGAACTCCTCAGTCTCTGTGACTGGGGTCCAAAGCCAGCTGCAGAGACTGACTATATTCATGCTCTGAATGCATGACCCTAAAAGCAGAGCACTAAATAAAATAGAGCAAATTAGAGTAGAGTGTCTCTATCAAACGTTAGTAGGTAAAAACCTCTGTATGAGTTTTGTATACAGTCCTGCCGTGATTTTTTCCAGCTTATGTATTTCTTACTGGCTTGTGCATATCTGATCTCTAACCCTTCAAAGGTTTCACCTTTTTTCACCCAATACTGACCTCCAGCTAAAAACTAGTCCTTCCCAGTTTACTGTGATTCCTTAGGGACCTCATAGGCTCCCACAAGCCATAGGAAGTGCCAGTCAAATGAGAAAGAGAAGGTGGATGAGAATATCTGTGGCTCAAAAGCTTGTCTCTCTCACCAACAGAAGTTGGTCCAATAAAAGCGATTACCTCACTCACCTTGTCTCTCTCATAGCCTGGGACCGACACAGCTACAACTACACTGCATACTTGCTTTCCCATTTCACTCAGGAGGTGGGAATTTTACTTTGGTCAGAGTTTTACGATGCCCTGGATGATTTAATAATGAATAACTAGGGAAAATACCTGCATTGAATTTTGTTACATGGAGGAAAAATGTTAGTTGGGTTGCAGAGAGTTAGCTCTGCGTTATTCTGTGCACAAACAGAAAATCAAGATTCTGCTATCAAAATAAATAAGCTTAAATATCGGTAGGGGATTTCTGCAGTTGCAGGAAATTCAAAAGCAGTTCCACACCCTGAGGAACTCTGGGAGGAAGAACAGGGACGAATGTTACATAAAAAAGACGGTTACTCACCGTTGTAACTGTTGTTCTTCGAGATGTGTTGCTCATATCCATTCCATTAGGTGTGTGCGCGCCGCGTGCACGATCGTCGGAAGATTTTCTACCCTAGCAACACCGGCGGGTCGGCTGTGGAGCCCCCTAGAGTGGCGCCCTCATGGCGCTGAATATATACCCCAGCCGACCCGGCGCCCCCTCAGTTCCTTCTTGCCGGCTACTCCGACAGTGGGGACGGGGGGCGGGTTTGGAATGGATATGAGCAACACATCTCGAAGAACAACAGTTACAACGGTGAGTAACCGTCTTTTCTTCTTCGAGTGCTTGCTCATATCCATTCCATTAGGTGACTCCCAAGCCCAACTTAGGTGGTGGGGTCGGAGTGAGACATTGCTGTGTGCAAAACCGCTGACCCGAATGCAGCATCGTCCCTGGACTGTTGCACTAGTGCATAGTGAGCTGTAAACGTGTGGACTGATGACCAAACCGCCGCTCTACAAATGTCCTGTATCGGAACATGTGCCAGGAAAGCAGTCGAGGAGGCTTGGGCCCTCGTGGAGTGAGCGGTGAGGTGCGGTGCTGAGACACCTGCCAGGTCATAGCAAGTCCGGATGCAAGACGTAATCCAGGAGGATAGGCGTTGTGAGGAGACCGGTGAGCCTTTCATTCGGTCGGCTACTGCAACAAAGAGTTGCGTCGTCTTTCTAAAGTGCTTTGTGCGGTCAATATAGAAGGCCAGGGCCCTGCGTACGTCCAGGGAATGCAAACGTTGATCCTGGCGAGTGGCATGTGGTTTGGGATAAAAGACCGGGAGAAATATGTCCTGGTTGATATGAAATGGAGAAACCACCTTGGGGAGAAAGGCAGGATGTGGGCGAAGCTGCACTTTATCCTTATGGAAAACTGTATAAGGGGGCTCGGATGTAAGCGCCCTGAGTTCAGAAACTCGCCTTGCTGAGGTGATGGCTACGAGGAAGGCTGTCTTCCAGGATAGGTACAAGAGTGAACAGGTGGCTAGTGGTTCGAATGGAGGACCTGTGAGCTTGGAGAGAACCAGGTTGAGGTCCCACGTCGGGACGGGCTGACGCTGTTGTGGGTACGTCCGGTCTAAGCCCTTGAGGAATCTAACGACCATCGGGTTAGAGAATACCGAGGACGCGAGTTCCCCCGGGTGAAAGGCTGATATAGCAGCCAGGTGAACTCTGATTGAAGATATCGCCAACCCTTGCTGTTTTAGGGAGAGGAGATATTCCAATATGAGAGGAATGGGTGCCTGCAACGGGGGCGTGGCTCGTTGTTCGCACCAACAGGAGAACCGTTTCCACTTGGCCAGGTACGTGGTCCGTGTTGAGGGTTTTCTACTGCTCAGCAGAATCTGTTGGACAGAGTGCGAGCATTGCCGCTCTGCCTGGGTGAACCATGGAGCAGCCACGCTGTGAGGTGGAGTGATTGCAGGTCGGGGTGACGCAGCCGACCGTGGTCCTGAGATATGAGATCCGGACATAATGGAAGTGTGATCGGTGTCTGAACCGAGAGCTCCAACAGTGTGGTGTACCAATGTTGTCTCGGCCACGCTGGAGCGATCAGAATTACCTGTGCCTGGTCTCTGCGCAATTTGAGCAGTACCTTGTGGACCAGAGGAAACGGAGGGAAGGCATAAAACAGGTGATCTTTCCAGGGAAGGAGAAACGCATCCGAGAGGGAGCCCGGAGCTCGACCTTGTAGGGAGCAGAACATGTGGCACTTCCTGTTGTCTCGGGATGCAAACAGGTCTATCTGGGGAAACCCCCACTTCTGGAAGACGGAATGTATGATGTCCGGACGGATAGACCACTCGTGCGTTTGGAAGGACCTGCTGAGTCGGTCCGCTAGAGTGTTCTGGACTCCAGGGAGGAACGATGCCGTGAGATGGATCGAGTGGGCGATGCAGAAGTCCCACAGGCGAATGGCCTCTTGGCATAGAATTGACGAACGTGCTCCTCCTTGCTTGTTGATGTAAAACATGGCCGTGGTGTTGTCGATGAGAACCAGCACACAGCGGCCACGTAGGAGATTGAGGAATGCCTGGCACGCCAGGCGTACCGCCATCAGTTCCCGAACATTGATATGCAGGGCTAGCTGGGGTGTAGTCCACAGGCCCTGGGTATGGTGTTCGTTGAGATGGGCGCCCCAACCCAGAGATGACGCGTCTGTGACCAGGTGCAGAGAGGGTTGTGGGGCGTGAAATGGCATCCCCTCGCAGACCACATTGTGATCTAGCCACCAGGTGAGGGAGGCCAGGACCGAGTTCGGGACCGTGACTACCATGTTCAGGCTGTCCCGATGTGGACGGTATATTGATGACACCCAGGTTTGAAGTGGGCGAAGCCGAAGTCTGGCATGCCTGGTTACGTACGTGCAGGAAGCCATGTGACCCAGCAGGGTAAGGCACGACCTCACCGTGGTAGTTGGGAAGGCCTTGAGCCCTTGAATGAGGTTCGTGATGGTGCCAAAGCGGTTGTCTGGCAGGATGGCTTGTGCACGTCTGGAGTCTAGAACTGCGCCGATGAATTGTATTCTCTGGGTAGGTTCTAGAGTGGATTTGTCCTTGTTGAGTAGGATGCCCAACTCGTTGAATGTGTGCACTATTCTGTGGACGTGAGCTTGAACTTGCTCCTTGGTGCGACCGCGCACCAGCCAGTCGTCTAGGTACGGGAACACCTGTATCCCTTGCCGACGAAGATACGCTGCCACGACCGCCATACATTTCGTGAACACCCTTGGGGCCGAGGATAGGCCGAAGGGAAGGACTGCAAATTGGTAGTGCACCGTGTTTACCACGAATCGCAGGAAGCGTCTGTGAGGCGGGTAGATTGCAACGTGAAAGTATGCGTCTTTCATGTCGAGGGCGGCGAACCAGTCTCCAGGATCGAGGGAAGGGATAATGGCCCCCAAAGAGACCATGCGGAACTTCAACTTTACTACGAATTTGTTGAGTCCGCGCAAGTCCAAGATGGGTCGCAGACCTCCTTTGGACTTGGGGATCAGGAAGTAACGGGAATAAAATCCCCTGCCCCTTAACTCTATCGGAACCTCCTCTATGGCCCCCATGGCCAGGAGCGTAGAAACCTCCTGTATAAGAAGTTGCTCGTGAGAAGGGTCCCTGAAGAGGGACGGGGAAGGGGGGGAGGAGGGGGGGATAGAAGAAAACTGGATAGCGTATCCCCTCCCCACCGTGCGGAGGACCCAACGGTCCGAAGTTATAAGGGACCAAGCACGGTGGAAGTGGGAGAGACGATCCCGAAAGGAGGGGGCTGGATCCTGGGGAATGACTGGGGCGCCGTCCTCGACCGCACCTTCAAAAGTTCTGTCTATGACCTGAAGGTGGTCTTGGTGGCCCTTGGTTCTGACCAGGTTGAGGGCCGGTCCACCTTCTCCTACCACCTCGTCCTCGCCTCCGGGCCGAGTCTTGTCTCTGTCGAGGCGGGGGGGGGTAGAAGCGCTGAGGCTGCGGCCTAAATGGCCTGCGCTGAGGGCCCACAACATGCATCCTGAGGGAGCGCATGATTGTTCTCGAGTCCTTGAGGCTCTGTAGGCGAGAGTCCGTCTTGTCCGAGAACAATCCATGCCCTTCGAAGGGGAGATCCTGTAGGGTTTGCTGCAGCTCCGGAGGCAAACCCGAAACCTGAAGCCAGGAGATCCTCCGCATAGCGATACCCGAGGCCATGGTCCTCGCAGCCGAGTCCGCTATGTCCAAGGAGGCCTGTAGGGAGGTCCGAGCCACCTTCTTACCCTCCTCTACCATGGCCCCAAACTCTTCCCTGGACTCTTGGGGAATCAACTCCTTGAACTTCCCCATAGAGTTCCAGGAGTTAAAATTGTAACGGCTCAGGAGCGCCTGTTGATTTGCCGCTCTGAGTTGCAGCCCACCGGCTGAGTAAATCTTACGGCCAAACAAATCAAGGCGCTTGGCCTCTTTTGATTTAGGCGCTGCCGCCTGCTGTCCGTGGCACTCCCGTGCGTTCACTGATGCCACCACCAGGGAACACGGTTGTGGGTGGGTGTACAAGTACCCGTAGTCCTTTGACGGGACAAAGTACTTTCTTTCCACCCCTCTCGCTGTGGGTGGAATAGAGGCAGGGGTTTGCCATATCGTATCCGCATTTGATTGTATCGTGCGGATCAGGGGTAACGCTACCCTCGATGGGGCATCCGCTCCAAGGATGTTCACGATCGGGTCGTGTACCTCCACTACCTCCTCCGCTTGCAGGTCCATATTACGGGCCATCCTGCGCAGAAGATCCTGGTGAGCCCGAAGATCTATCGGAGGAGGGCCTGTGCAGGATGTGCCCGCCACTGCCTCGTCTGGCGAAGAAGAGGAAGATGCCTCCGGTGGAACCGGATCCAAGGGCCGGTCCTGGTCTCCCTGTTCCCGGGCTGGAGCATCACCCGCGTCTGGGTCCAGGGCGTCAGGTGCGACGGACACGGAAGCCTCCGTGTCCCCTGGCGGAGGCCGAGAGATGGTGGACTCCGGGGCCCTTCTCACGGAGTGACCCGAGCGAGAGGTCGAGGGAATTGGAGCCCCTTGCTCCTGGTGGTACGCCCACGGGGTCCAAAACGACCAGTGAGATGGGCCATGGGAATGGTCCTCCGGCATCCCCTGCCAATGGCCCAAGTCCTGTTCCTCGGCTTGCCCCTGAGGAGGGTATGCCGATCTCGACAGGTCCTCTGAGGAGCGAGACACCGATCTCGATGGCCATGGCGGTGCCGAGAGAGTCGGGACCAATCCCGTGGGCTGCGGTGCCGCACGGTGCCGGTCCGGAGATCTTCTATCTCCACGCGGTGCCGGCGACCGGTGCCGGGACCGTGACCGGTGCCGATGACCTCGTCGGTGCCGGGAGTCGGATCTGGACCTCGACGAGGACCTGGAGTATGCCCGGTGCCGGGAGCGGCCTCTCGACGTCGAGCGTCGACCGTAGCGGTGCCGAGAACTGCGTCTCGACGTTGATCGGTGCCGACGATCATACCGGTGCCGAGACGTCGAGCGGTGCCGCGAAGATGATCTTGGCCGCGAGTACGACCGGTGCCGAGTTGATATTCGGCGCCGGGACTGCGAGCGGCGTGGGGACCTGCTTTGGGACCTGGATCGGTGCCGAGGTTCCAGCCCTTGCGATGGAGGGCGCAACAAGGCAGGTTTCCCCCTCGACTGGATCGGGCGGGTCAACGGTGCCGTCGGTGCCGTCGGTGCCGGTGGTTGGGGCGGTGCCGGCTCCGTGAGAGCTATCAAGTCTCTCGCCGCCTCGAAGGCCTCAGGAGTCGACGGGAGGCACTGAATCACCGCCGGTCTCGGTGGAGACGTTGTCCGCACCGGACTCAACGGCTTCGGCGCCGGAGTCGACGGTGCTGGAGGCACCTGTTTCCGGTGCTCCACCGGCGGACGCGGCTCTACCCCCGGCACTGGGGGAGCCGGCGTCTTCGGCACGGTGGTCCCCGTTTTATGGGCTTTTTTATGCCCTGGGGATAACGAACGGCGCCGAGGCACTTGCTGTACCTGCGGTGCCGACGAGGTCCGGTGCCGGGGAGGCTTGTCCGACGCCGCTCGCGTGGTCGTCGCTGCCGGCGCCGCCGGGGCACTGCGCACCGAGGCGCTAGGTGCCGGGGCCTGAGTAGTGGATGGACTCAGTGCCGCCTCCATTAAGAGTTGCCGGAGCCGAAAGTCCCGCTCCTTCTTGGTCCTAGGTCTGAAGGCCTTACAGATCTTACACTTATCTGTTTGATGGGACTCTCCCAGGCACTTCAGACAGGAGTCGTGCGGGTCACTCGTGGGCATAGGCTTTGCGCAGGAGGCGCACTGCTTGAAGCCGGGAGCGTTGGGCATGAGCCCGGTCCCGGTGCCGGGGGAGAAAAAGGGGGAGAGACCCCCTTAATCCCCTGAACTAATATAACAACTTTACAACTATTAACTATTTAACTATAAACACTAAAACTATCTAACTGCTATAACAAATGAAGCTAGGGAGAGTGGAGATCAGCTATGCCGCGCTCCACAGTTCCAACGACCGTCAGGGGCGGTAAGAAGGAACTGAGGGGGCGCCGGGTCGGCTGGGGTATATATTCAGCGCCATGAGGGCGCCACTCTAGGGGGCTCCACAGCCGACCCGCCGGTGTTGCTAGGGTAGAAAATCTTCCGACGATCGTGCACGCGGCGCGCACACACCTAATGGAATGGATATGAGCAAGCACTCGAAGAAGAACACACAGTTTCCACTGAGTATTGTACCAAATCTGTGACCTCTGGGAACTTTGGTGGTTGTCACTATGTCCATTCCCTTGCCATTCAGGACTTCACAGATAGGCAGCTCAGATCCTCTCTGCTCAATAAACACAAGTCTCTAATACTTGAGCAGATACACTGGCGCAGTTCTGATTATAACCAATAGAAGGCAGTGGTGCGCACATCATTCACCATGGTAACATGTAACCAAGAGCAGGCATTGCAGCACATTTGGAATTTGTTCCCCTTCTTTTCGGATGTAGCAACATTTCTTTCCACTAGGAAGTCATTTTATTTATGACGATGAAGAGGAAGAGAAATTCAGTTAGTAGCCTCAGTGACGTGTTAATATTGCAGTTTGCTTATTGGGGGCAATGAACACTGGGATTTGGTGTAAACCTGTCTTCCTTCCAACGTTATGACATTACATTTTCATTCAAAACCTTTCTCCATTTTCAATGTAGCCAGAATGTGAAGAATATGGAGATGGAGAGTGACAAGATCATCCCTAAAGAACAGTCCACCAAACCCGATTGCACAGAGTTAATAGCACCTGGAACGCCGATTCAGTTTGACATGGTACTTCCTGCAACTGAATTCTTGGATCAAAACAGAGGTGGCAGGTACAGCCAGCTAACTTTCAACAAATTTGACCAAACGGTTTGAGAGGAAAGGGCTATTCCCTTTACAACGTTTGTGTATGATCATTCAAACTGATAATGAGAACTTTCATAAAATCAATCTGCTGCTCTGAGCACATATGTGATTAGATTTTCTTAAAAATATTTTTCAGGCGCACAAACCCATTTGGAGAATCTGAAGACAGCAAGAACGATGAAGAAGGTAAACACTTTTTTGGCTCATTATAATGGAGTAATAGTCACAAGCATACGTATAGGAGTATTAACAGCTTTATAGATGGTTTTTCAGCCCAGTGCTGGGTGCCCAACCAGCAGCCGCTGTTCTCAGGCCCCCCCGCTCCTCCCCTGCAATAGTCTTGCAACCCCCTTTTGGATTGGGACCCCCACTTTGAGAAACGCTGACCTAATATAAGGGGCCTCTGATCTCAACTAAGGCTTATGGGTAGGGCTCTACCCAAATAATGGCTGTGAAAAACGCATCACAAACCATGAAATCTCGCTATTGAAGGGGGAGAAAGGGTAGGGCTGGGATGCCCCAGCTGGGAGCTCCTACCATGCACCAGGCTCCAGCTGCTAGTCCCGACAGGGCTGGGGAGGAATGGAACGTCCTCTTCCCCTGTATAGCTACTATTGGGGGGTGGGGGGGAGGAATCAGACCCACCTCCGCCGACTGCAGTAAGCTCCGTGGCTGCTGCCTTCAGAGCCCAGGGCTGAAGTAGTACAGAAGCAAGGGTAGCAATCCCGTGACCCCCTTACAACAGCTTTGCGACTCCTCCCAGTGACGCCCCCTGCCCCCAGTTACAACACGGTGACATTTCAGATGTCAACATCTGAAACCATGAAACTGAGTAATTTTACAATCCTACGACTGAAATTAACCAAAATGGACCATGCATTTGGTAGGGCCCTACAGTTCTGGGTGCTGCTGTATAATACAAATAGTAAATAAGAGCTTGTGATGGAGATGGGCACTTAGCTTAGTATGCAATAAGCAAGGAATTTTAAACAGAAATTTTATCACATGAGATTAGAACCGGAGGCTTTATGCAGAATTATTGTACAGTTTTTAAGAGTGATAAATAAAGAGTCAGTCCAATTACTTAAAAAACAGCCATCCCAGAGCTGGAGCAGCGGTGAGAGAAAGACCAAGGGTGGTATTACAAGTCAAAAAGAAAAAAACTTCAATAAAAAATTAATCAGTTACAAAATGTAATATATATTTGTCTGCTGTAATTCTTATTTGTTACACTTGCACGCAGTCCAAGCATTTGGTAAAGCTGGGTCAGACTAAAACCTGGCTAACAGGGAATATGATTGAAGAGGAAATGATGTGAAAGGCACAGTTATCCCAAGTTAGGACCCAGTAATTGACCATAGTTTTTCAGAACAGTTCTGGTAGGAATTAGATATTTGATAACTCTGAACACAGTCATGAATCAGTGTAGTACAGGAGCCCACTGCTTTGTATTCCAGATTCACTCTTGCAGCAGATGTTTGTAGTTCGGTTTTTAGGATCTATGGCTGTTCAGTCAGATGATACAAATGAGGTGATTTATGAAGCTATGAGGCAAGTGTTGGCTGCTCGTGCCATCCATAACATCTTCCGTACAACTGAATCCCATCTAATGGTCACCACCAAGAGTCTCAGGTAGAGTAAAATTCTTAACACACTCAGCCCTACTATTCTGTTTTCCATTTGAGGTATCTACAGGCAACAGGGTGTTTTTAAATACGCCACCTTTGTTTCCCCAAAGGGTAGGAGATTTACACATATGGATCTCTACAGACAAAATAACAAAAGTTTGAACAGGGAAAGCCCCATTGTTACAGGCATAATTTTTTTAATTATAAAGCCGATTGTGTCACTACAGTGGAGGAGGTTATAGCATCCACGCTGTAACCATTGCCTTTTGTAACAGACCAATGACTGGGCCCCCCACTCAGATCTCTTTAGAGTGAGACTAAGTTCTAGCAATAAACAAATCCCAAAGTTGCTCTGGTATCATCTAAAAGTTTGAAATTGGGGGTTTCTCCTGACCTGGGTGGGCCCCAGCTCCTGGGACTTGCTGTTGTAGAGGACTCCAACTCACATTAAAGTGGGTCCTTTCTTGTCTCACACAAGTTAGAAATCATCCCATCCAAACTTTCAGGATGCAGCAGGGCTGCATGTTACTTCAAGAACAGTAGCAGAGAGGTCTAGAAAGATCGCCTCTGTGCAGACACTCCTACTTCACTTCGAATTTGAAACACAATACTGCAAAATAGGTCACTTGTCCAGTTTTTATTGCTTTTAAATAAGTGTCAAAGCTGCCTCCCCATCAAAACTTTCAGATAGGCGAGCCAATGCACAAGTCAGGTTTCTCTCTCTCTCTCTCTCTCTCTCTCTCTCTTTATTTTGGGTGTTTTTATTAATTTGATAATGTACAAGTACAAACCTGTGTAGTACTAGTTCATGGCACGTAGGCTATTCCAAGTTTCCTATGCCATCAGAAAGACAGCATGGCAAAAGGCACTGGGCTGGGAGTCAGGGGAGCTGAATTCCATTCCTGGCTTTGCCACTGACCTACTGCAAGACTTTAGGCAAATCAGTTCAAGTGCGTGCCTCGGTTTCCCCATGTGTTAAATAGGTATAATGACCCTCTTTCTTTTGTAAAAGGTTTAAGCCAGTGGCTCTCAAACTTTTTTACTGCTGACCCCTTTTACATAGCAAGCTTCTGAATGTGACCCCCCCCCCCTTATAAATTAAAAATATTTTATATATTTAACACCATTATAAATGCTGGAGGCAAAGTAGGGTTTGGGGTGGAGGTTGACAGCTTGCGACCCCCTGAGGGGTCCCAACCCCCCAGTTTGAGAACCTCTGGTTTAAGCTATATGGCCGATGTCATTACAGAGGTGCTCAGTATTCTTACTTAAAACTTTTTATAATTGCAGGTTAATAGATCCTCAAACCCAAGTTACACGAACAACTGTAAGTAATTCTTCATCTTGATAGTAAAGTTTAAATAATTGCAACATCTCTTTGTTTCCCTCTGCACTGATAACATTTAATCCCCGAGAGGATTGGTCTCCCAACCTAGTTGAGCTTTTGCTAGTTTTAAAGTTCTCTAATATGCTTTTTCAGTTTGAACTTGCCAGTGTGACGCAGTTTGCTGCCCATCAGGATAACAAGAGACTGCTTGGTTTTGTGGTCCGTGTCACCGAGTCTCTGGGGGAAGAATCCATGAGTGCGAATATTTTTGAGAGCAACACAGAAGGCGAAAAGGTCTTGTGATTGGTTTATATTGTATTTTTATACAGTTTTTTAAAAAAATGAATAGTAGTGTCAGTCTGCCTTTCGGAAGCCTCCTATGGGGGAAGTGTTATAGAAACAGATTCAGGTGGCTTCCTTTATTCTTAATCTAATGATTGAGGGACATGGGATGGCATAAGCACATAGAAAGGAACTTATGTGAATGCTGATCCTACTATCTAAGGTCTTAGGAGTCAGTGTCCAGCAGCAATGCTGGCAAAAGCAAGGTTGTCACCTGTATTGTGACGGCTACCTTTAAGTTGTTGTATGCAGTATAGTTGTAGCTGTGTAAGTCTCAGGCTGTTAGAGAGAGAAGTTGCATGAGGTAATCTCTTTTATTGGACCAATATGTATAGGTGAGAGACAAGCTTTTGAGCTACACGGAGCTCTTCTTCCGGTCTGGGAAACATACATCCAGTGTCACAGCTAAATGCAAGGTGGAACAGATTGTTTAGCATAAGTAATTAACACGTATTCTAAGGGACCATTCAAGCCCTGAAAAGCACTGTGTGGCTCGAAAACTTGTCTCTCTCACTAACTGGCTTTGGTCCAATAGAAGATCTTACCTCACCCATATTTTCTCTCTAACTACCTTTAAGAAAACATGAATTGTGGGATAGTTGAAATAGACTGACAGGGGAGTGGGAGTGTTAACTCATTTCCTAATCTCCCAGACTTTACAACTTCTTATAGAGAAGAAGACAATGCAGAATGTGTCTCTGGTTTGATATTAATGGATACAGCTGCACATGAGATAACAAAAGGCTGTGCAAAAAACTAGTAGTAAAGATGGGAGAGACCAAGCCCACTACTGATGTGGAAGAACTTTTTTCATTAGTAAGTAAGGCCCTGATCCACCTAAGTTAGGCACCTGCCTCCCAGTTGATGTGGGTGTTTCTCTCACTCTCCTGTTGAAGTTGTTCAACAGTGTATGAATAATTAGTCATGGAAGCAGGGAGACTTGAGCTTAGTCTCCCACCTCCCAGGTATGTAGCCTAACCACTGAACTACAGCATCATTCTCTCTTGCCCAATGACTAAGTATTTATCCAAAGTGGAACAGCTTCAACAGGAGAAATTGAGGGAGCCCACATCAGAATAACCCACAACTCAGTAGTTAGAGCTCTGGTGAGAGATGGGAGATCCTCTTCAACCAAATCCTCTCCCCAGCTGCCTGAGGGGGCAGATTGAACCTGGGTCTCCCTCATCTTATGCGAGTGCTCTAACCATTGGGCTAGAAGTTGTGAGGTGGATACCACCACCACCACCACATCTTCCAGCTGTTTTGTGCAGAGTGAGGCACAGGAAACAAGTTAGGTGCCTGATTCCACATGCCGGAGCTAGGCACCTCCCTACAGCCTGGAATTAGGCGTCTATCTCCATGAGGGAGCGGTTCTTAGGATACACCCCTCTTGTTGGCATCTCCTCTTAAGTGGCTCCCTGCCTAGCGTGCTGGTTTTTTGTGGCTCTCCCCATTCTTTGTACAGGGAGTGTAGGTGCCTGACTCAGGCTTGGTGGAGCTGAGTGTTGTTCCCGTGATTTCCCAAGCATCTAAAAAGCTGAGTGTCATGATGCTTTGGGTCACTAAGGGTACACTGAAGCCACTAGTCTTTCCAGTGACTTCAGTGAGCATTGGAGCAGACCCTAGCTTTGTAAAACAGACCCATTTAGACGTGCATTCCTATGATAATAGGTTTTTTTAAAAGAGATACTCTAGCTATATGAACAGTCTCAGAAATGATGAATTTTCATTGCTGATGCTTCATACAAGTTAGCATAGATTTTTAAAGTTTTACTAAAAACTAAGTCCACTTTTTTTTTTTTTTTTTTTTTTTTGCAGATTTGTTATGCAATAAGTTTGGGAAAGGAAATTATTGAGGCTCAAAAGGTGAAGTATACTTGTTTTATTTTGATTTCCTCTCACCAGTCTCTCATTGTAATGCTCATTTATGTTCTGTAAATTTGACAGCACTGTGTGGCTCTCTTAGTGTATAAAATACAGTACAAACTGAAGACTACTGCTGCTACTGCACATTGAACACCGACATGCATTTAACTTAAACAGCTAAACAGCACAAGTTTACGTTTAATCTGATTCTGCACCAACCTAAATCGAATTTAAATATATATGCAATTGTCCACTGCAGGGAGAAAGTCCTTGTCAAGTTTAAAAATAAGCCCTCTAAGTTAGTGAAAAAGGCTCCAAAAAATGAAAAATTGAGATTTCTGCACTAATACTTCACTGTAACTATCCCCAACTCTTCTCCTCGGGGCTGAAAAGTTAGGATGTGTGTTTTCCACCCAAAATAAATGAAAGTTACAATTGTGAAGATTCATATCAAAACCTCATGATTTACCAAAATTTTCCTACACATTTCTGGTGTCACTGGAGTTCCAAAGCAAGTTAAATGTATCAATAGTTTACACAATAAGCAAAGTCCCCTTCTCCCAGCAAACAGGGTAAACTCATTATTTCTTCAATAGTTGACAAGTTACCCACAATTTTCATCAAATATTTCAAGGGCTGGAGTAGTAATTCCAGGCAAGAGCAGCAAATAAAAGCTCTAATCCTGAAAACAATCATGCATGTGTCTAATTTTGCACAAGTAGTCCCACTGTACTGCAAAGTTGGGACCAAAATCTCATATATATAGCCATATTTTAAAATATGTCATGTAGAGAACACAAACCTGAACAGAAACTCTATGTGCTAAAAAAAGAAAGATACCACAGCTTGTTGAACTTAATGTTCATTAACATCTTCATTTCAGGATCCAGAAGCACTAGCTCAGTTAATGATGTCCATGCCGCTAACAAATGATGGCAAATTCAAATTATTGAATGACCAATCAGAAGAGGATGGAGCCATACCTGAAGAGAGGGGGGAGGAGTCAGAAGCATAAACTTGTCATGCCTCATATGCTGGGTAGGAAGGGGGAAAGCAAGGAGTCTTTTTTGCAAAGAGCTCTGGTTTTCAAATGTTTGTGCACACCCTGGGCCAGATTCTGTTTTCTCTTACAGTAATGAGAATAAGGAGTAACTGAGTGTAGTTTCTCTTGACTTACAGTGGAGTGAGAGCAGAATCTTGCCTTCTGGGTTTGTTTGGAATAGCTGACAATCTTTTGTGGAGTATTTCAATGTTAGCTCCTTGATGCTGGCAGTCAGCTGAAATATGCTGACTGTTTGAAGCAAAGGGTTATTGTCACATTCTTCAGTTTTATACACTTTCGGTTAGTTTGGAGGTGCTGATCACCTTATTGACTTCAGTTGGAGGTGTAGATGCTCAGTCTCTCTGAAAATCAGGCCACTGTAGAAATTTTGTACCCATAGTGATTAGTAATTTCCATAGTTTGCATGATAGTGTATCTGAATGAAGGTTAAGAAAAATGCACTATTTACTTTATTTTCAAATGAAGTTTTTTAGTTTCTAGTGTACTTTAAGTGTAACAAGAATTTATCTTTTGTGCTAGTCTATTTACAAAACTATTTGATAAACACTAATTTTTTCCTATTAATCTATTTTTGTATTGCACCCAGAATAAGCTTACAAAATAAATTTAAGTGCCTATTCATCTTCATAGGGACCACACTTACTCAATTACAGAATGTATAAATCCTGGATATAACAACTCCTGGATTTGTTAGTTTTAAATACAACTAAAATGCAAACAGAATCCAGAACTAGTGAAGGAATTTGCATGTTTGTGTGTGGTTTTTATATGGTTAAGCTTCTTGAAAGTAACAGCCAGGGATCACGGTCATAAGTCAGTATGTTTATAGCATTAAGTATGGTTGTATAACATTAATTTTATGGTGAAATATAAAGTTTGACAGTCTGCAACAGTCTTCAATAAAAAAAAGTTTACCAATAAAATGCTAGATTATAAATCTGTGGCATAGTGACTGGTGTTTTCACATAGCTTGCTTGAACTGAGGCACTTTGTGCACTGGCTAAGGAGTTTTCTCCAGTTTCATCTGCAATAAGTTATACAGGACTTGCTTATGGAGGTTTTGCCATTTTGTGTTGCATAATCAAGAAGCAGCTGGTCGGTTAAATCACTGAAGACTGTATGCAGTGGCAAATACTTTAAAGACAGACAGCACAGGAAAACCCATACAGCATTGGTTCATGCTGTTCTCTATCTAGTTTCATTTAAAAAACTTAGCTGGAATAGCTGATTTAATTCAATCTAAATTTCTTGTTGGGCACTTAAGGAATTAGCTTTTCTGATACTAGAGCAGGGATTGTCAACCTTTAGCGGGCTGGGCGAGTTTAGTTACCTGCTGCGTCCGCAGGTTCGGCCGATGGGGGCTCCCGCTGGCTGTGGTTCGCTGCTCCAGGCCAATAGGAGCTGTGGGAAGCTGCAGCCAGCACATCCCCCAGCCTGCGCCGCTTCCCATGGCCAGTGGGAGCCCCAATCGGCTGAACCTGCGGGCGTGGGAGGTAACCAAACCAGCCCAGCCCACCAGGGTGCTTACCCTGGCAGGCTACGTGCCATAGGTTGCTGATCCTTTTACTAGAGAGCTTAAAGTTAACTAGAACAAGACAAGGAGGATAATCTTCCAAAATATCTTTGCCGATGCCCGTTTTGCATGGAATCAATGTGGCAGAAGGCCAGACACACATCAGATTCATCACTGAATGTAAGCACCATGCAAGTTAATTAGAATGAAGTATTACTTCTCCAACCCTGTGTATTGATTTGCTCACGTTACTACTGACACAAGCACTGTTCTGTAAGAACAGTCACACTGTTACCAAGAGAACTGAAACCTGCTTATAGTTCAGAGGACACCTGTTACTGAAGACAGAAAAAAAAAAATCAAAGAATGATGTTCTCAAAATTACATTTATTAACTTTCTGTACATCGTGTACTCTACTCACAGAACCAAAAAAAAGACTGAGGTAACAAAATACCCTTTTTGTAAAATGAGTTAGATAATACATCTTACATTTGGTCCTTCATACCTGAGAAATTGAAAATGGTTGTCATCAATGGCCATCCGATGAAAAGTTCAAATTTCCCTCCAACTTACAGAATGCAGTAGGATCTCAGGAATCTGCACTTCAGCAACCCACGAGCCAACAGCTATACACTAGAAGCATATTAGCTGCTCACTGAAGTGTAGATGGGTCAGCTGTTAGTGGAGCCATCATAGTGGAATCTCTCTCCTCAGCCCCCACAATTGGGCCAAGGGAAAGGGCACATGAGATGAGTCCTGGCATTCAGTAAGTCCCTGAAATCAGACTAGAGCATATACTAGACTCCTCCCCCCAGTACTGCTGTTGTGGGGGAAGGAAAATGGGGGTGGGAAAAGGGATGTGTAAGGCTGGACTCTCCTTGCTGCTTGATTGAAGAATAACAGCCAATCAGGAGAGGGGCATGAGCTTTTAAAAGGGTTGTTGCTACATGTCTGTTTCCTGTCACAGAAACAAGTGAAAGATGGCAACAGCTGCTGCTTTCTTGCTAGACAGGCAGCTTTCAGCAATGCCCCCCCCCCCCCCCCCCCGGGTTCCTGACTGAAAGGAAAGAGGAAGCTAGTCTATCAGTCCTCAGCAAAATGAAGCCAGCTGCAGCCATCCTTGTTCTCTCGCTCCCATTGGCTTTTTTGAGTGAAGTGGCAACAGCAGCTTTCCTAAGATTCTCCCTTCTCCCAACCAGCAGCCCAGAGTCTCATTTCCACAATTGTGCCCAAGCTGCAAGAGCTGCTGGACCAGGTTCTCACTGTAGTAGCACCACATGCAGTTGTAATCCCTAGTGAAATGGACGGGTTTAATGTGGAGCTCTTCCCCCACTGGCACATGTGGGAGTGTGCCCCAGTACTCCAGCTTGAAACTGAATGAATCCATACAACGGTTCCCCCCATTAGTGAGATTCTACTGCATAGTGAGATGTTTCAAATACATTACCTACAGTCCTATATTAACAAGAGCTATATCATTGTACATATGTATATATTCACACATACATTACACATCCACATATGCTACCTCTAAACAGGGTACTAAAAATAGCCTTTAGTCCTTCCTGTGGAATTTTGCTCATCAAAACCACATTAATCTGTTAGCACTGTACAGATCAGGCATATACACTATCCAAGATTAACTACAAAGTATTAAGGGTTTGTAATAGCATTCTTCCAAATTACAGGGCAAAAGGGAAAAGTGCAGACTTTATTATAGCATAGGTGTGCCATGAATGTACATATTTACATAGAGTCAATCTACAGGAGAAGTGAGAGAGACTCTAGCCATAGATTCTTTAGACCCCCAAGAACCTATGAACTATACCACTGAAGATTGGTCTGGAACAGGGACATATGCATATGCACATACAGGAGCAGGGAAGTTAGCAGTAGTAGCAGCACTGCTGAAAATGTTTGCTGTTGGCCCAAAGAGGTCAAACTAGACACAAATAATTAAAAATAATTACAAATTAAGTATGAATGTCTCATTGAAATAAAACAGCACTTCAAACAAATACAAATTAGGGTATGTAGCACTCTTTAGGGCCATCTCAGCAATTATGACAAATTGCAAATAAAGGATTTAATGAGTGCAGCCAAGTAAACGGTTTGTGATGCTTCTGCGTCATGTTTTCAGCATTAGGGGAAAAAATTCCATGCCAGTCTGGTCCCTTCAGTTTCAACAAAACATCATTTGTCCTAGATTTCTACATGAATCAGTGACTGATGGGGGCAAATATCAGGTGAGTCACACATTATATTAGTCATATATACATAATCAGTGACCAGCTTTGGAGTAATTATGAAATCTTTATAAAACAGCATCTTGCACTGTAATTAGGAGAGGAGGCTGGCAACTATGGTCCAATAAAATATACCATATGTACCAAAAAACTGCAAGTCATAGTTAAACTAACTGACGTGTTATTTAGCTAGCAAGATATTGTTTTATGTTCTGGGTGATTAAAACATAACAGTACCTTTTCATAGTTAGTGGTAGCTGGCATGTAATTTTAAGATAAGACTAGCCATTTGCTTGAGTCAGGAATCTGGATAACCACTGTAACTCTTGCACAATCTACAGCACTGTAGTCAGCACATGTTTACGTTATACAGAATTCTCACAGTGTACAGCAGCTTTTAGAGCCTGCAGTGCAATTATTGTTGATCATAAAGCATGTAAGACTGTTTGGACAACACAAAGGGTGTAACAGACCTACAAAGGTAAGGAGATATAGACTTGAGGCTGAAACTTGTGCTTAGGTACTACAGCATTCATGAAATGTAAGATTACTTAATATGCACAGACACCCGTTCATACAGTGCCTGGTCATAAGAGGAAGCACTATCTCTGGTTTTCTCTTCTCTGAATTTCCTTACTTTTGTAGATGAAAATCGGGCCTTCAATGTAAACCTAAAGCAGTTTCATTAGCTAATTCCCCCCCTTCTTTGGTATGAAAGAAGAAAAGGCAGGGAAAGTGAGCTACTGAAGGGGCCCTAAATCCCCTTAGGTCAGCTGATATGCCAATGGATCAATATCAATGAAGAATACAGGCTTTGTGATATGCTAATATTAATAAGGGTTTCTGAACTGTGTATCAGTCTCAATTTTCATTCACAAGGTATGCCGAGCATTATTATAGTGTGGTATGTGATTATGGTATTAGGTGCCACATATGCTCTGGATATGATGCATTCCCAGCACCCAAATTATTTTTCAGACAACAGACACTAGAAATGCAAATTGTCTGCCTTTAATTGTTTTTCCTGGTTGAAAAGATCACAAAATGCCCTAGTGCTAACCATGGAACAAAGGCCAACAAGGTCTTTTAAGTGATGTTTTAAAGTTAGGGATGCGAGAAAACATCTGAAATTAGGGAATTACTAATTCTGATCTGCACTTCTGTAACTTAAGATAACGGTTGTTCCTAAATCAAGGTTTTACATGCTACGTTTCAGCTCAGAACAAAATTTTGTAAATAATGTAATAAAGTCCTGAAAAATAGGGTTTTCCAAAGGAAATACGGACACAAAGTCAGCTATAGTAGCCCACTGGGTACTGCTACAGTATTGTACCGTTTTCTATTGATTTTAACACAAGAGGTAAATCAAATCTAGAGATTTTATCCCTACAAAAAGTTATTGGCAAGAACAGGATAATGAATAATTCTGATAGCTCATACAAATAATGCATCCCAGCAAGATCATTTCACAACAGGCTCTGCATGTGCAGTGGTGGAGAGGTCTCCGTTGCTTGTTTTAACAGATTCTTCTACAGAAGAAAAAAAGAGAAAAAAAGTTGAAACTAATAGATATATTCTATTTAAAACAATAATTTGTTTTAACCAGACATTAGAAAAAGTAAGCTTGCTATATACCAGGAACGTTCCAGTTCTATTCTCTTGGCTGAGATATCCTGACTGTGCAGCAATAAGGCCCTGACCCTGCAAAGCACTTACATGCACAACTTCGCTCCTGTGATCTCACATGAGCAAAGTTATACACGTGCTGGAATGGTTTGCAGAGTTAAGATCTAAGCACTGAAGGGAAAGCCTACGATATTGCTTCTCACAGCATTTCCGTTTAGCATAAACTTTCAAGCCTTGACTACTGCAGAACACACTTTGCACTCAACTGGCAAGTTTACCATGACTCTGAATACTTATCCTGACGTGTCTTTCAGAGGAATACTCTATATAATTGTGGCTGGTTAACTCAAAGTTACCACCGTAGTTGTCCTTTTCTATTAACTTTTTTTTTTTTTTTTAAATCTGAATAGTAATTTGAGCACCTCCACCCAGAGTGAATAGAAATTTTAAAATGTACATGAAAAACTAATGCTATTTCATCCTAAAAAAAGTTTCCTTAGTGAACTAGCCAGCTTCCCTTGGTAGAAACAATAACGGATCCTTTTAGGACAGTCCCCTTGATCTGTCTACTCCCTTTATGTTTCTGGCAGACTTACAGTGGCACATTTTATTTACATTTTTAAAATGAAAAATTGTGTGTTTTTAGCTGAAAACTCATAACATCTGTGATAAGAACCTACCAGAACTACAGACAGGAAGTTTATGTTGTATTACCTTTAAAAGAGGCATTTCTGGCCAAGTGCTGCTAGTTCTGTTTTCAACTTCACTACATTCACCTGAGTGGGATTAGCTATAGCAATTTTCCTAAATTGCTGGACAACCATACATCTACCTCACAATTCTTGTGAGCACTTTTCATTTTTTAAAGAGACAGACTTTCAACCACAGCATGCTAACTCTCCCTGCCCAAGAAAGCCTATAGAAATTTGTGTGGTAGGATTATTCTCCTGACACTGAATATATATAACGCCTACTAATGTTAATTGGGCGCTTCACCTAAACCATGAATCAACAATATACTCCTTAAATCCTATATTAGCAGCTCATTTGCCAAGATTGTGAGCATCTGCATGTTAGAAGTATAGTATGTTCAAGCTTTTATCTCCTTGCATGTTGCCAATGATCTCTGTATGAGTGTTAAAAATAGTTCCTTAATCACAGCTAAGGCTACGGTTTAGTCATGGGTATTTTTAGTATAAATCATGGACAGGTAATGGGCAATAAACAAAAATTCATGGCCTGTGATTGTACTATAAATACCCATGACTAAATCTTGGCTGTGGGGCCGCTCCAGCAGCGACCAATGTGGCTGTCCCCAGGGCTGCCAGAGCAGCTGTCCCTGGGGCCAGCTGCTTGGGTGGCCCTGGGGTCAGCCACAATGGCTGCTGCTGAAGTCGCAGAGAGTCACAGAATCTGTGACTTCCGTGACAGACCTGGAGCCCTAATCACTGCCACTGAACTGTAGCTAGTAGCAATGAAGAATAATTCAAATGGCATTCCTTCAAAGAGTTTATCATAAAGACAGTGGAGGGGAGGAGTATACCATTACCAAACTGGTGATGGTGAGAATGATAATGCATTTAGCCCATTAAGTGATATTACTGTTATTTGCCTTCCTCCCCCTATCACTGGCTTTTGGGCTCAATAATCCATTTTAAAATTCACTCCACTCCAGATATCATCACCATCAGCTGTCCTTGAGTCCTGAATCACCATTAGGTTCTGACAACATCTGGAGTGTGTAGGAGTTCTGCTGAATCAGCTGATAGTAAGAAAAATGTAGTTACACAGGACAAGGAGAGCGTGCCCCATGTTGAAGACTGAGTCATATTGCAAAGGAAACCACAAAATCCCAATCAGGGTATCTCTGAAGACACAAGAATGTCAAGTTCTAAAAAAGTTGTAAAACATTCACTAACCTTCTCTCTCTTTCTTTTCCTGGTTTTCTTCTGCTGCAGTTTTGTCTGCTCTAAAAAATATTCTTGCACTGCTTAGTGAGAAATAAAGCAGTTCAAACTCCTAATTAAAAATATTGAGACAAGAAAGAGACTTTCAGTAAGCAGGAGTATATCACAGAATTATTATTTACAGCATGTGTGAATGGGATCTGCAGAAGCACCTAAGTGAAAGTTAATGAGATTTGTGCTTTTAAGTCACTTAGGTGCTTTTGGAAATCCTACTTTATACCTTGTTCACATGTGTTTTACAAAGCACTTAGACTGGCCAAAAGAACTTTATATTAGTGTATTAAATAGATTAAGTCTTGAGTCACGTGTGTTACTTCTATACATTTGAATTACTGTTACCTTACAGATATAAGGGGTGGTATTATCTACATAAGACAGAAAGAACTGTAATTTTTGTGCCTTGAAGTTAAAACTACTATATTTCAAGATACTGAATAACGCTTGCCTTTCCTCGGTTTGATAGCTGAGACATTATTCATCTTCACAATTCACAGAAGTCATAATATCCAATGCTATGAACCAAGCTCCTTTGACTCTCTATACACAAACATATACATCATCATATTGTTTACTCCTAATTCCATGGTCAGTCATTCTCTCTCAAGTTAGCCATCTATTGTAGATTTCAAGCTCTTAGGAGCAAGGTATTTCTCTTCTAACACATCTTAAAGCACCAAGCACGCTTACAGCATTAAATACATAATTAATACCACCCAGCTCATCCCTTCTTTTGAGAAGGGCATTTTTTTGTGCTAGGCAGCAGTAAATAGTTTAATGGTCTCTACAAATTCTTGATGGTGCTTTCTATAGCACTAATAACCAACTGAACCAAGACAAGCAAATGTGGAGTTCAATACAAGTCATATAACTGGAACCATAATGTACCTGTAAACAAACTTCCAGTCGCTTGTGAGTAAGGTTCATAGTCTGTAGTAGCTTTTCATCTTGACTAGTTGATTGCACATTCTGTTGCTTAGCTACTGCTCTTATCTCCTTCACATACTTCTCCCTGACTGACTGGAACCAGTGAAGTGAATCAAACTCCTGGTACTGATTCAAAAGCTTTAGAATGTAAGCCACACCTGCAGTCATTAACAAACCATTTACCAAAGTCAAATTGAACAAATTGAACAAATGCAGGTACATATTCGCTTTACATGCTACGTTACAATTAAGTCTTAACTATGAAGCTACAATAAAGAGCAAGTTTTACTTTATAAAACATCACAGCTAGATGTGCTTTTATGCATGCGCCCCTAAAAATAAAAATGTTGAAATAAATAAAATCGTTAAAACACCCAACAAATGATGAAACAGACTTGTGTAAAATTCCATTTTCCTGTGAAGTGTTGTCTGTCCTAGTAGTGCACGTAGAGACGTAAGAGAACTAAGTATACAGCATTGAAACTGGAAAGCAGTAATCTACACAAGTCCGTCATGCTGAAGTAAGGACAACTCAAATTTTAAAGGTCTCAGAGTAGCAGCCGTGTTAGTCTGTATCCGCAAAAAGAACAGGAGTACCCGTGACACCTTAGAGACTAACAAATTTATTTGAGCATAAGCTTTCGTGGGCTGCAGCCTACTTCATCAGATGCATGTAGCGGACTGTATTTCCCACTACATGCATCCGATGAAGTAGACTGTAGCCCACGAAAGCTTATGCTCAAATAAATTTGTTAGTCTCTAAGGTGTCACAGGTACTCCTGTTCAAATTCTAAAATCACAAATAGTGGGCAATGCTAAACATAAAAGTTTTGGCAAATTATTATTTTGTAAAGTCTTGATCACGCCAATTGATTGGAAGACTAGACAGAATGCTCAAACTTACCCATGGCAAAACCATCATCAGTGAAAGCTGCTCCACCTTTGTTCTTTTTATTCAGCTTCTCTTTACAGCTAATTGAATGTTCTACGAAGTTGAGAGTCTGAAATGAAGGAAAGGTAGTTGTTCCAAAGAATGTCATTTCAGACTTGGTCTACACTAGCACTTCTGTTGGCAAAACTTTTGTCAGTCAGGGGTGTGAAAAAACACACCTCTTACAGACATAAGTTTCACCGACAAAAGCTCCAGTGTAGACAGCGATAAGTCGACAGGGAGACCTTACAGTGGCGCAGCTGCAGTGGTACAGCTGTGCCTCTGTAAGATCTGTAGTGCAGACATAACCCGAGAGTAAGATTTTGTAAAATAAAAGGTGGTCATTTGCAATTTTGTCAGTTGTAAAATATAATTACATCCAAAAACCCCAAGCTAAATTCCGAGACCCTGATTTATAAGGGTTTTGGATGGACAGCCCATCTGTTTCCTAGGCTTTGGGGGAGATGGTCAGCTGAGGATTGGAGGGTTCTGAGTTTGCACAATAGAATTAATAATGTACGGTATAATTTTCATTATATTTGGTGGTGATGTCAAGTGCTTTATATTAATATAAGGGACATAGAATAGGAGCACAGAACAGGTGTCCAATGGAGGTTTAAATAAAGCTAAATATAAACAAAATAAATGACTTTTCTTAAACCTAACCCAAAGATCTAAGATGTTTTTTGAAAGCTCACTAAAGACAGTATTTTAAATTAGTATTGAATTACTCAATTTTATTTAGAAAGTCACACAGGAGAGTCTCATGCAGTTTTATTACTCTGTTTAGATGGAGCTACTCTTTCATATCATTGAAGCACTAGCACACAATGGATGTGTTTTAGGCGAAAGGCCAATTCTCTTCAATCACCCAGTGGGCAAACCAATAGTTTATTAATACACACACCAGAGTGGTGCATTCATTAGAGTGTAGCTCAATATAGTTAAATGTTCAAAAAGATATTTAATGAAGCTTTATGAAATGCAGCCATCTCTGAAAAACAGCTGAAAGATGTAGGGAGAAGGAGAGAAACGTTCCCCCTACTTGTTTGCATATATTCATTCATTATTTTTCTAGATTTTCCTTCGATTATGTGGCCCCCTTTTCCTCATTTACATCACCCATGATGCCACAATCACAGCTGGAGGTTCAGCCACCTTCAGCTAATTTTCTAGTATAAACGCTAGTTTTGGAATAACGAACAGTTCCCAATTTTGGCCTTTATCATGCAATCGATCCAAGTAGGCAGAACCCTGCTGAAGTCAGTGGGGCTCTGCACGGAGGCAAGGATCTTCCTGACCAGATCCAACTGCAGGATGAGGGCCTTAGAGTTTATACACTAGAACCTGGAGTTAAAAGTGGTTGGAGGTCCCCAAGCTGCTGCTGGAAGGGCACTTTTGGGGAAGATGCATTTAATATCATTGCTTTTTCTCCTTTCATTCCGGTCTTTTTTCATCACATGCTATCCCAGATGCCTCTCTTCTCTCTCTCCCATTAAGATTCCTCCACTGACTTAATGTAAAGGATGGAAAGATTTTTTTAAAGTTACTCTTCCAGAGGTCCCATCTGTGCATTGTTGGGAGTTGGTCCTTAAGTCGGCTTGAATAGCCTACTACACATGTACTTGTGGTTTAATGTTATGCATCATAAATAAAAAAAAGTTCACATTAATAAAAGTGGCAGAAATACTAACCAGTGGGGGAACAATAATGTAAAAGTTGCGCAAGTGCATGTTCTTTGGACTGCGGAATTCGGGAGCAAACACGTCGACAAGCATTTTGAAGTACTCTGTCCCTTCTGCAGAATTACGTGTGAGATCAGTGAGGACAGAATCCAATTGCCTGCAAAGAATGAGAAAATTTCTTATCTGATCATTTTCTGTGGCACAGCTCTTCTCCTCATTCATCACTAATAGTTAGTACCCCACCTATGGGATTTGGAGGCAGTCCAGTGTTTGTTGCTGGAGGCTCCAGGAGTAAACCCAGCCCTTCAGTCCAGGCAACCAGAAGAGCTGTTCTACAGTTGTAGAAACACTCCAGCAACTGATTATTAGTATTAAGACAACTGGGTATAATGTATTAAACAACCTAAAACAATTATATGTCTAAATCTCCCTTAAGAGAAAAATTCCATTTTGTATTTTGGTAATTTATCAGATTGCCAGGGTGGCTGAATGAAGAGAGAAACTGCTAACAGAAAGAAAATTATTAGGCAAGAAATTTCTCATTCTGTTGCACAACTTCTCTCCTAATTCATCACTAATGGGAAATAGCCAGCAGTGAATCTTAGAAGGGGGGGGGGGGGATATGCAGAGTTTTTTATTATTATTAATAATAATTATTATTATTATTACTACATTAGAATAAAAGTCAGGAAGGGAAAGGTTTCCCCACATATAAGTCAAGGAATTAGGTAGAAACCAACCCAGAACACCCTCCTACCAAAGGCTCGCCTCTGCAGATGAACGGAAATTTACTTTGCAACTCTTCGGATGAGGCTCATACACATTGTGACGTTGCACTCTATATGATTTTATGAAAATATGCTAATGTAACTGCTTCATGCAAAAGGTCTCTTGTAAGGTATAATTAGAAAGCTTATAATCTACTGAGTGTATATCCTATTTGTATAAATGTACCACTCTTGTATCTGAAACTAGAAATATGAAATATAACTCTGAGGGCCTATTGTAATTATGCAAAGTGTGGGCCATTAATGTTGGTTTGGAATCTTGATGACTCCCACTAACCAGGACAATTAAGAACATAAGAACAGCCGTACCGGGTCAGACCAAAGGTCCATCTAGCCCAGTATCCTGTCTGCCGACAGTGGCCAATGCCAGGTGCCCCAGAGGGAGTGGACCAACAGGCAATGACCAAGTGATCTCTCTCCTGCCATCCATCTCTATCCTCTGACAAACAGAGGCTAGGGACACCCTTCCTTACCCATCCTGGCTAATAGCCATTAATGGACTTAACCACCATGCATTTATCCAGTTCTCTTTTAAATACTGTTATAGTCGTAGCCTTCACAACCTCCTCAGGTAAGGAGTTCCACAGGTTGACTGTGCGCTGCGTGAAGAAGAACTTCCTTTTATTATTTAAACCTGCTGCCTATTAATTTCATTTGGTGACCCCTAGTTCTTGTATTATGGGAATAAGTAAATAACTTTTCCTTATCTACTTTCTCCACATCACTCATGATTTTATATACCTCTATCATATCCCCCCTTAGTTTCCTCTTTTCCAAGCTGAAGAGTCCTAGCCTCTTTAATCTCTCCTCATATGGGACCCGTTCCAAACCCCAAATCATTTTAGTTGCCCTTTTCTGAACCTTTTCTAGGTGCCAGTATATCTTTTTTTAGATGAGGAGACCACATCTGTACACAATATTCGAGATGTGGGCGTACCATCGATTTATATAAGGGCAATAATATATTCTCCGTCTTATTCTCTATCCCCTTTTTAATGATCCCTAACATCCTGTTTGGTTTTTTGACCGCCTCTGCACACTGCATGGACATCTTCAGAGAACTATCCACGATGACTCCAAGATCTTTTTCCTGACTTGTTGTAGCTAAATTAGCCCCCATCGTATTGTATATTGTATTAGACAGAGATTTGCGTGTTTTATTTTATTTTGCTTGGTAATTCACTTTGTTCTGTCCTGTTACTACTTGGAACCACTTATATCCTACTTTCTATATTTAATAAAATCCCTTTTTACTTATTAACCCAGAGTATATATTAATACCTGGGGGGGGCAAACAGTGGTGCATCTCTCTTTATCAGTGTTATAGAGGGCAAACAATTTATGAGTTTACCTTGTATAAGCTTTATACAGGGTAAAACGGATTTATTTGGGTTTTAGACCCCATTGGTAGTTGGGCATCTGAGTGTTAAAGATAAGAACATTTCTGTTAGCTGCTTTCAGTCAAGTCTGCAGCTTTGGGGCAAGTAATTCAGACCCTGGGTCTGTGTTGGAGCAGACTGGCATGTCTGGCTCAACAAGACAGAGTGCAGGGGTCCCGAGCTGGCTGGCAAAGTAGGGGCAGTAGTAGTCTTGGCACATCAGTTGACAGCTCCCAAGGGGGTTTCTGTGATTCAATCCGTCACACACATTTTCCCCAATACTCCAAGAGACTTCTGTGAATAGTTTCCCAGATTCCTAGCATGCCAACTGGTGCAGAATTCTAACATCTTGCCTGCAGCAACTTTAAGGCCCTAGAGCCTTGGCATTTTGGACAGAGTGAGCTGAACAGGGTACCCTTGGCTTTTGTACTCCATATGCTTGAGATATATCTTTAGAGTGCTAGGAATGTCCATGTATGCCACAAACTTCCAAAGGGATGGCTAAGGGTTAGAACAAAATTTTAGCTTAATATTTGGTTTCAAATCAGTAGTCTGTCCTCATTTGGATCTTATGATGGCCTCAAAGGAGACATCTACAGAAAATAATCTATTTCAAAATGCTTGAAAGGGATGATATTTAAAGTCCCTTGCAAGCCACTAGCATCCTGGCCTGGAAAAGTCCTGCAGATTTGTTTTGTTTGGTTGGGTTTTTTTTAATTTTGGTTTTGTTTGTTTTTCGGTAGTGCATGTGTGGTACTTCCCCTGGCAGTTTACAGGTGGAAGATAGCATGCTGCGTATCCTGGTCTGAGGACCACTCAAACCTCGATTGTAGAAGTCACTTTTTAGATGTCTGCATGAAAGGTTGCCTGCCTGCTCCCCAAGGCTGGCTAGCTCCCAAGTAAGTACTGTCGGAGCAGCCCCGTACCACTCAGGGCTTTACTCAGTAACAGGATCATTTTGAACCTGGGAAGGAATTTCTCACTTACCCCTCTGTAATCCCATGATGGTGCAACTTCATGAGGAGCAGAATCCTCAGAAGCCTCTGTTCTGGTCACAGGCTGCCTGAAGTACTCCTTACACTTTAATGAGCAGCCAGCCAGCGGAGGGGGACAGGGAGCAAGAGAGGGAGAGAGAAAACCCCTTTCCCTGGCAGAGCAAGGTTTTATTACTATGATAAGTAGGCACAATTCCCATTCTGCTGCTGCCTGAAATCTGCACCCCTTTCCCTGGCTGTGAGTGAGGGTCCTTGGACTGAAATTTCCACTATGCAGCAATCTGAGGGAGGGCTTCCTGGGAACGACAGGCTTTTCTGCAGGGCCAGACATGCTGTCGGGTGGGAAAGGGGCAGTTAGCTTGATACAGAACACTGAGAGATTCTGTGTAGGAGAAAAGCACCAGCAAACACTCCCTCGAGGGAGCAGGGTGGTGAAGTCAAAGGAGAGGGGGTTTGACCCTGGATTTTCACCCCACTTGTTCAGTAATACTAATTGCTGCCTTGCAAAAGCTGATGCTAGCTTTTGATTTTTGGGATTCCAGAATCTCAGGGTTTGCTAGATCTACCCGAGTACCAGGAAATTGCCCCCAAATCCTAGTGGAAGGAAGGGGAATGGTGTAGGAGCCCCACTTCTTTCCCCAGGGAGCAAAGGATCCATTTCAGTATCTGGAGGATGGGACTTTGGGATCATTGGGGGGGGGGGAGGGGAGGGCAGGTTGTTCCTCTCCTTCCCTCCCATCTGTTGGGAGGACTTACCCCAAGCTGACTGGATAGCATCCTCCCCATCCTTAGACTCTGCATTAGAGTTGCAGCTCTTGGGATGGGGGGATCTGACATACCGGTCCAGTCTGAGCCCCATGCCCTGACAGAGAACAGACAGGACATAATTTGCCCTCTGAAGAGCCTGTAAATGGTGCCTCGCATGGAAAACACGGCTTAGATTTAGTCTGCTGTTTTCAGGATAGCTCTGCCATGCCTGAATGGGGCAGAGATGTCCTGGAGAGGAGGGTGCTTCATTGGTGGAGCTTGGTGGTTGAAACCATCTCACTGTCAAATACTCAATCCGGGGGAAGAAGAGGAAGAGAAGGAAGATAAATTGGTGCTGCATGAACAAAGAAAGAAGGTAATAGGAAACCGAACCACCAACTTGTTCCATTGCTGGAGACAGAAAATCTAGAGGCCTGAGCTGAATGGCTAGGCTTAGTCCTGGAGCCTCCAGCAGCAACACTGGACTGCCTCCAAATTCTATAAGTGTGGGGTATTAACCATTACTGGTGAATGCAGAAAGAAGCTGGATAACAGAAAATTATACATATCCACTCTTAAAAAGTTCAGAATTATGGGAATACGTTTTCTAGAGATTCACTTCAAGCAAAGACAGCTCCCTTCAATGACAAAGAAGTAGTGAGAAAACGAGTGCAAAGTTTTATTAGTTTACATCTCAAATCAGAAAGCATATAGCAAGAAATTAAGCCAGACCTGTATAGCAAGTGTGACTGCACTAAAGGTTGTGGAACTCTATGGCAACATGGTAAAACTTTCCTCGACCTCCTCAAAACACCACTCCGTTTAACTCAGAATTTCCACCTGGATGAAGTGACAACAAATCTAGTATTTGCTCACAGCAGAAATGATAAAGAAAGCTCATGTTTTGTTATCTGGATCTATAGCCAGCTAATAGGTGAGCAGAATACAGTTATATCCATAGACTTAAAACAAGAAGGGGCTTATTTTAGCAGCAGGTAAAGGCTATAAAGCAGAAGATTTGCTTGTTTCCCATCCATAGCCCCAAAAGAGTAATTTAAGGTTCAGTTTTAAGACAGGCTTTGAAAGATGACTATCAGAAAGTTTTGCCAATTGCGATATTCCCTGTACCCATTGCTGGTCACACTCTGATGCCTCTAAACAAGGAAATAAAACCAACAGAAATCTAAGCTTGAATCACTTAAAATACATCAGTGTTCAGAACACATTTTAGCAAATGTGGTTCAGATAGGCCACCACCAGCTATTGTTATTCTCTGTATGAGAGAATACTTTTGAGAAGAGCCCAATACAGTTGAAAGCAATGGTTTCCTCCTACACATTTCACCAGTGTGTTCCAAATGGAAAATGTTCATTTTCCTCCATTCCTTCCACTACACAAGCCAAGGTGGCCAGGTGGTGCTTTCCCCAGAGTCCTAAATGATATCTGAACAGGCCTTGGAATAGGATTAGTGAAGCGGGTTTGTTTTTAAAGTCTCTCTGTAACCAGAAAGGAGATTTCTAAAACTTAAGACATTTACAGGCTAGAACTTTCCTCACCAAATGATAATTTTACAGAGCAGCTGAGTTCCAAATGGATCCAATTGGTACAAATGTCATTTTCAGTTTAGCATCTTTAAAGCAATAGTGTCTGATTAAACAAATTAAAGACATCAATTTCATTTATCTTTTGTAAAGCATATGAATTTTTTAAATAAGAAAGGCACAAAACACAAGTTTAAAAACAAAGATGCTTGCCTCCCCACATCTCAAAACACAATGTCGGGTTACCTTGCTGCTTTTTGTGTTTCTTCTGAGAGTCCTTCTTCTTTCACTAGTTCCTCAAAATTAACAATATCTTCAAGGTCAGGAACAAACCTACACAATTATTGTGTGTTAGGTTTACATTTAACTGTGGTTTACTCACTGATGCATCAATTAAGTTAAATTATAAATAAATTACACAATGAACCACCCTTGCCTTCAAGGCTCTGACACTGCTCTGCGTACATCTCTCTCTTTCTCACCCAGGGTCTGTTAATTCCACTACCAGCCTTGTTCCCTTCCTATCTTTCTTACACAAGAATCTCTGGGCTCTCTCCCATGTTGCCCTGCTATGCCTGCAGTGTCCTCCCCAATCTCATATGCTACCAAGCTCCCACTCCTCCAAAAGCATCTTTCAACCATGACCCGTACTTCCACACCATCCAGATAAAATCATAGCTAACAAACAAGAGGAAACATGATGAACACCTTCAGAAAACATCCAGCCTCATAATATTGCCCATAAACCACCCATTCCCCTCCCCTGACGCCATCTCTTTTTCTGCCTTATGACCATATGGTACAACACCTAGCTCGTAAACTTTGGAGGGTACAAACTGTGTCCTGTTCTCTCTGTAAATGTTATGTACACTATGGCACTTTATGCAATGATAAATAATCATTTTGGTCTTTAAGAGCTCACCTACGTAATGTGCTATACTATACAAAAGGTTATGGTTTTGCAATGTAAGGGATTCTGAACTAGTTTGCAGGACAAGAGATACAATTCCTTTGTATCCTTATACAGTGTCCTTAAGGGAATATCAGTATGAATTGGGTAGCACAGGGATATAAAATATTAGTAGCAGCATGAAATATATTCATGTAGGTACCTAATTGCACTACTACAGCAGTGAAGTCCACCAGATCTTATCATTCGCACATAGCCCATTGCATTGCCTTTAAAAACAAGAAAAACAGGAACATACCTAAGTTAGATATTTACATGTACACATTTCAAAATCCCTGTTAACTCTGAAATTCTGATGCCTTGGGGTAGCCAGAATGGTTTTACAAGAGAAATATTCTGAAGCTAATTACATGGAGAAAAAATGCAGATATTTTAGAGTTTAATGGCACAAAGTCCAACTAGAGGAACAAAACATGAGCCATGACTGGCTTCATCTAAGGAGATTATGCTCACACGCACTACATTTTTAAATTCCTTAACTAAGGTCCAATAAGATACAGGAAATGTTTGTAAGATCAGGCTTTAGATCCCTACACCATTGGTGGCATCAGTGTGCCAAAAGTATTACTACAACTAGTAAATCAAATTTAACTATTATAATATATGCACACATTTGTATTTGATTCAAAACACCTTTTGAAGTATCTAACAGAACTGTACTTCCCGTTTAGTGAGAAAGATACTCAACCTGGATGAATGGTGCCTCAGTCAAACAAATAAAAATTGAACCCAAAGCAAATAAAAAAAAAACATTCATACAAGCTCTAGATACATCTTATATTAAAACATTTAGGACCCATTTTTGTGTAATTAGGTAAAACTCCAATTACTTCAATGGAAGTGCACCTGCTTATATCAGGCTTGAATTTGGGCTTCAACCATAAAATATAGGTAAAATAAGCAGTGTAGTTATAGGATTACAAAGACTTCTGCCATTAAAATGTTTGTACATATTTTTAGATACAGTGATGCATACCTATCTGACTTATGAGCTGCCTGAATTGGTCAAGGTAACTTTGTCCGTCAGGCGTTATTCCAAGTTTTCTGATGCCCCGGTTGAACTTCTCTGCTCTCTCAAAGGGATACTAGAGAAACAATTTTTGCAGTTTGTGAGAATATTTATCTTTGAAGAATCTACTTGACTTTTCATGTCAAACCCCATTTTACCTTCCATCACCAGCCCACAAACATTCACGCACATTCCTTGTTCAGTCTTTGAAAGTGTAACCCTGTCTGTGCATAGTAGTTTGTGAAAGTGTCATTTGACCAGGTCGGGTGTGCAAATTGCAAAGATGAGATCTGTTACTGCTATATATAAACAAGACAGCACTCTTCTTATAAGAGCAAACTACATACAAAGAACATTCCAGTACATTTTTATTCCAAACATTAAGCCTCAAATTTTTCAGAATTAGACGTGCAATGGTGGGAGATGAGAATTAGGCACAAGGCCTTGAGAAAGAGATAGCTACTGTACTCGTATACCAAGTTTGTGCATTAATGTCAACAGTGATCTCTATTACAAAATAGACAGGAATATTTATTGTAACTTTGGTAAACTTGATTTGGACTGGAGGTTTAGAACAAATCTGCACCAAGCATCATTATCAGGTTAACAAGAGAATAAACGTACCCCATCCTATAATACAAAGGAGTGACATGTTGTGTCTGCTGAGGAGTACCATCTAGTGTTCAGTAAGCAATAAGAATCAGATAAGCCAGTCTCAATGCAGGAATTTGTATACACTGCAACACTGTATTTTGATAGACCAGAAGGTGCCACTTGTCTATAAACATATAATTTTCCTTTTATTTAAAAAGTGACATTTGTAGTTCAGTGTATATCAGCTTTTCAGTGCAAAGGCAGCACAGTTTTTAATCAAGTTATTGTTTATCCAAGAACTCCACATGTAGTGTACCTTATGATCATTTTGATCCTTGACTTCCCTGAAGAATCGGATATCTTTGATCAGTCTGGATTTGATATGTTCATCATACATGAACTGGCTAAAGATATAGAACTTTTTCCTCAGAAACTGGTAAGTGAAATTAACCTGCAGTAAAATTAAACATTCAGAATTAGAAAAACCCTTTCAAATTAACATGATTCTCTAGTGACTATCATTCAGTAGCTTCTTGAAGCTTTTATTCCATATTATGACATATTTTTTGTAGGTGGACAGTTCAACACAGCTTGCCCCATTCTGTGGATCTCAAAGAGACTCAACCTGAGCAACTTTCTTCCTAAAGAAAGGTAAATCTTTTGTTGGAAGGTTTAATTTCCTTTAGAAAGGCCAATAAGGGGGCAAAGGGAACCTGGAATATAGGCTGATCTTTTAAAGCTCACGACTAGTATAGGAACTAGTTCTGGAGTATCCAGTTTCTGTCACTCTTCTTAGCGTACGAGAAACCATGCCTCAGGTGGCTCATGACCAGGATTCATAACAGTGGGGCAACAGGGAAGCTCATTGAATGTGTTTTCATTGTAGTAAATTCTATAGTTAAGATTACATGCAAAGTTTCATTATAACCTTCCCACCTTCTTTTCAGTTGCTCAAAATTTTCTAAAATATTGTCCCTTGGAATTAACCACCCCCTCCTTTTTCCCCCCTAAGTTACAGTTCATTCCCTGGTCTGCGTGGACAATCTTTCTAGACCGTGGGTGGGCAAACTGTTTTGGGCCGAGGGCCACATCTGGATGGGGAAATTGTATGCAGGGCAGGGGGCTGGGGTGCGGGAAGGAGTGCGGGGTGTGGGAGGGGGTGCGGTGTGCAGGAAGGGGCTCAAGGCAAAGGATTGGGGCAGAGGAGGGGTGCAGGGTGTATGAGGGGGCTCAGGGAAGGGGGATGGGGTGCAGGAGGGGGCTCACGGCACAGAGTTGGGGTGCAGGAAGGGTGCGAGGTGCAGGCAGGGGGCTTAGGGCAGGGAGTTTGGAGGCAGGGTACAGGCAGGGTTTGGGCTCCGGCCCGGCGCCGCTTACCTAAAGCGGTGCCGGGGTGGTAGCAGTGTGCACTGGGGGGTCAGGGCAGGCTCCCTGCATGCCTGCCCTGTCCCCGGCCCCATGCCACTCTAGGAAGCACCGCAGCCCCTGGAGGAGGGGTGGCGGAGGGCTCCGCGTGCGCTGCCCTTGCCGCGCCTCCAGGTACCTCCCCTGAAGCTCCCATTGGTCGTGGTTCCCAGTTCCCGGCTAATGGGGGCTGGGGGGGGGGGGGGGGGGGGGCAGTGCCTGGAGGCAAGGACAACACACAGAACCCTCTGCCCCACCTCCACCTGAGGCCCGCAGGGAAGTGGTGCCGGCTGCTTCTGAGAGTGGCGCAGGGCCCGCGGCACTACGGGTGGCAGTCCCGTGGGCCAGATCCAAAGCCCTGAGGGGCCAGATCCGGCCCGCGGGCCATAGTTTGCCCACCCCGATCTAGACAACAGGCAAAAGCGAATAAAGCAGGAGGCGTCTGCCTGGCCAGGAAGTACTGTGACGTGCAAGACAACTCTATCAGTCACTGATATCTCTGAGACAACCAACTCCAATACGAGAGGAACGTATTATTAGCATCATGCTTGTAAAAGCAAGCACTTTCCTGCATTGCCACCAAGAGTAAGAACCCTCATTTCTAAACATTTTCATTTTGTACATGGTGCTTTAGAGAAAGTGCTTATCCTTCAGTGCATAGTGCTCATCAAGTTCTTATGTTGTGCTGGCTTGGTAGGAAGAAGGGGACAGAAAGACAGAGAGGGGTAAAGAGAGAGTGAGAAATTGAGTGGCAGTCCAAAATTTTATCATTTTTGGGTTAGTTGGATTTTCCAGTCAAGCTTTGGCACCACACCAGGTTTTTTAATTACTTCAATTACTATGAATATGCAACATGTAAACAGATAAAATTTCAGTTGTAACAAACATCTGCAAAGCTTTACTAGGCTCAATAAACACAGTACTGTTATTTACAGTGTATAGGATGGTGTTCATTTTTACCAGACAGACTGCTGTCCTTATGCCAAAGATCATTACATTCATTCTATTTAGAAATCCTAAGCTCTCTAATAACCCATACCATAGAATAGCATCTAGATTTAAAGAAAGAAGGAAGTAGTAAAAGTCAATGACAAATCTTAGCCAAAGTAAAGTGAAATACATATTTCATAGAAGCCACTTTAAAAATGACCTTGCATTTCCCAAATTCTAAAATGGCAGTCTAAGTTGACTTAGTAGACATCAGCATCACATTTCTCCTGATCTGCTTAAATGAAATGCTATAAAACCCCCATCCTACCAAACTTTAACAAGTAGCTATATATGGCACTTTAATTATAAAGACCATTATTTAGAAATTAAAGTGTTGTAAACATAATACCTCTGTTTGATAACATTTATTTTCATCTTTAGGGCAATTCAGAGGTCTTCCAGGACATTTCTAAATATCTTGTCAGCTGTGGCATTTGCACAACAGATCTGACTTTATAGAGTAACTACTAGTAATATAACTCATAAGAGACTTTTGATGTTGACTGCTTGGTGTTTGAGGACTACTTTGTTATATTTAATACAAAAAGCTATGTTCATGCAATATTAAAAACTGCACAGTTAAAACTCAAAGGTCAGGAAATGCTGGAGTTCTTACGCTGTTCTGTACATATTAAAAAGAAACAGTCCAGAAGATACTTACTGTTGTGTTCATGATTCCTGTGCCATGAGTTCGAATTGAATTAGCAACGTGCCGGATATTGATAGTGTTCAAATGCTTATTATTACTAGTTCTCTCAATGAAGATCTGCAAAGAAAAGGTCATCATATACCCCATATCAAAACCAAAGCTTATAAAAATCAGATATGAACTACCCATAGAAGTACAGAATACACCTCACCTGATTATTGAGATTGTAGAGGTAGCGAGATACAAACACATGAATATTTCTCATGATTTCCAAAACATCCAGACCCTGAAACAATATGGCAAAAATCCTTAATGGATTAGAACAGCCTCCTGGGAGTCATTCAAATGTATTCAAAGTAACTGCTAATTGTGCAAATTAATTACTTGAACGTCTTTTTGGAAGCAAAGTAATTAGTTATGTATGAAAATCATCACTTTTCCTTTCAATTTTGTGAAAATATCTTTGCAATTTGTTCTGGGCTACTTCAGGGCCTAGATTTATTTTATGGTTTGTTTGTTTGTTTTGTTTTAAATTTTATAGTCAGTGTCACATTAAAATTCAGGTTTTTTGCTTGTATCTTTTAACATTTTTGATTATCAAGGTTCTTTAGTCAAATCTAATAAGTGCAAAGCAAAAAAGGAAAAATTAGACCATTTTCTCAGCTTCCAAATAAAAATGTAAAAGCCTCCATATTCAAGGTTCACAAATTAATAGCTACTTTTTAAAAAAAATCATTTACTGTTAATTACACCGTTTCACTGCTCAAAATGAAGAAGTATGGGTCTAGGAATCAGGAGTTTTACCTTGGTTATGCCACAGACTTGTTAGTCTTGGGTAAAACGTCTAGGCAAAAATTTTAGAAAATGGCCTCTAATTTTGGGTTCCTCAGTTTCTGTACTTTGTTAATGCCTTGAATAATTATCTAGGATTTCCAGAATAAAGTGGCATATACAATACCCACACATATACCTCACCTGTTCTAAAGTCTGACTGGGAAGATGTGCTTCTGTCATAATTAAGCCATAGCGCTGAGTTGCTAAATTCCTCATTTCACTGTATGTGGCCCAGTCATGAAGAGCTACAGTTGTTAGGTTGTAGAAGGTCTTGTCTAGGTAGTGTGTTACATAAACTGTAAAATCAAGAATAATAAAGTATGCATTAAACTATTAACTGCAGCTCTTAAATTGCTGGGGAATAGCAAAGAAACAAAAAAGGAAAATCCATAAATTCTTGCACTGGCACTTAAAACTGGATTCTCTCGAAGAAAAGACTGTAACAATAGCCCTAGTGGGGTCATCTGTGGGGACTGAACCCAGGACCTCTGCATCTAAAAGCCATGAGCCTTTACTAACTTGAGCTGAAGGACCAAGCCCACTAGCTCAGAGGCAACAAACTCCTAAACCTCTCTATATAAGCTAGCCACTAGAGGTGGGTAAAGAGCCACAACATTAACAACTATGGATTACGCTTGGAACGCCACTTTTGTATATCTAAGCTGCTATTAGGGTGCAACTGAGATCACAGAAATCCATAAAGGAAATAGTTAAGCAAAAAAAAAATAAAGGAATACCAGAAGGATTATCAGAAAAACTAAAGAGATGCGGAGAAGAGTTGAGGGGAAAAAAAGTATATTAAATGCAACCTACCTTTGATGTCAATGAACCGATTGAAAAATCGAATTGGGTTCAGAGAGAAAAAGTGGGCCAGATCCTTCATCCCAACTCTGTAAGGATTTCTGTCATCAAGCTTTAAGTGTGTGTGCACAGAAAGACGTAGATCCTTTTCTATTTCTTTACACAATTTGTCCAGCAAGTGCTATTCAAGGGAGTGATAAAAATGATGCTAAGAGTCCATTCAAAATCCTATTTTAAGAGAGATGAAATTTGCCTACAGAGCAAGAAGTCTAATGACACTAGTGACTGTGACTACAACTTAGAAATAGGTGAACCTGCAGTAGAAAGTCCTTGTTTGAAAATTTCAGAGAGTTCCAGGGACTGGAACTAGCACTAGCAAAAGAGGCCATGTTGATGCCCTAGTAGTCAAACTGAGGACTAATTCAGAAACTACATGGATAACTACCTGTTATTAGAGATAATATGAGATGCCCAACTTCCAAATGAACAGTGTCAGTTCTAGGACACCCATTTACATTGACTAATCAGGAGGATTTAGAATGTTTTTGTGGCCAAGTGAGGCTTCTACAATTTTTTACACCAGTGTGGTTCCTACCTAGATTTAAGCAGAGGCCCATCCATTCCCTGCAACCTCCTCCCCCCCCCCACCACCCCCATTACTGTGACCATTCAAACTAATTTAAAAACCCATTTGGCTTCAACCAAATTCAAACCATGTTGTTACAACAGCTCAGATGGGACCAATAAGATGAGATGGACAGAGTGGTTGCAAGCCACCAGTGCCTGTTTGCAATCCTAGGTTGAGAACCCCTGGTTTATATAATGAGTCTACAACAGACGTGATTTACTAAGAAAGGTGTAGTTCATTTCCAATAAGACTTTGTACAGTTTAGCAAAACCTTCAATATATTATTTTGTCTGAGATTTTCTCTAGAATCCCAGAATAGATTACATTTGTTGTGGGACGGGACAGAGAGAAAGAGTGGTCCAGTGGTTAAATCACTAGCTAAGGACTTGGGAGATCTGGGTTCAATTCCCTGCTCTTCCTGTGCGAGTTACTTAGTCTCTCTGTGGGTCAGCATCTGTAAAATGGGGGTAATAGCACTTCTCTAACTCACAGGAATACTGTGAGGATTGATATATTAAAGATTGAGGTACTCAGATACTATGGTAACAAGGCCAGATAAGAACATGAGATTGAGAAAATGTTCATTTTCTCATGTATCCCCATACTTCACAGCAGTCTCAAAGACTTCTATATAGTTTTTATATAAAAGCTGACTTTAATACACAATCCAAATAAACTGTCACCATTAGACCCCACTCACAGTAAACCCCAAACTTGTACAATTACCTCATTTAAAACTTCCATGATTTCTTTGTCATAGCACTCCAGAAGTACCTCACAGGACTCCAAGTGTCTTGAATGCATCATAGCAGGAACACAGTCCCGTAATGCACTAAACATGTACTAAAAAAACAAAAAGAAACTAATATGCAAACCATAAGACAGACATGTCAACAAACATCTCAAAATATTTAGCATATGAAGGCTAAAATCTGCCCAATTTAAACAGTTTAAAATCTCAAATCCAAAGAACAAGGATCACTTTCTAGTTGATTTTATTTCATATGACTAGTCACTACAATAATGTAAAACCTAACATACTGTAGCTTTAAGCTTTTTAAAAATAATCCGTGTGACTGGAAGACTGATGGATTCAGTTATCCTAAAACAATGAAGGAAAGAATGTTAAGTACTGTAAGCCAATTTGAATGGACTGTTATCGTCCCCACCCCCCAATCATTAGATTAACTAACAAGTATTCAGTTCTAGCCTTTTGCAAGTCCATTACTTAAAATAGTGATTAAACATAAATTCGTCATAGTGGATCAGACAAGTGATTCATCAAGTTTAACATCCTGGACCAGTGGTTCATCCCTGGTAAAAGCCAGTATTGGATGCTTCTGAGTCAGTTTTAAAAAAAAAGTTAGAATGCAATTATCGAGTTATGCAATATTGCACAAGGAGGGGATAAAACTCCAATATGGCCCCTATGGCAATCCTTTGGAACCCAGGTAATAAGTACCTTATAAATACCTAAATATAAAAATAGATGCACACCGAATCAAAAGATTACTAAGATTTTTCCATTTTTTGTTTTAAATCTGCCAAAGACCTTAATTTAAAAAATGAAATAACTGAGGGGCAGGGTAAGGAGAGACAGACAAACCACTGCAAGTGATGCCTACTATTTAAAGTACTGATTGAGATTTTCAGAGCAGTTTATCAGACATGCCTTTCATTAATTTTAAAGGGAAGATAAGTCTATCTAAACCCCTTTAATGCTCTGAAAAATCTCAGCCTCAGTTATTTGTAACACCGGACTTGTGATTTTTAAACTGTTTTACAATTTTAAGGGTTTTCTTCACCCGCCTCCCCAGTTCAGCAAGCCACTGTAACTGAACAATTAGGGGTATTTCGTATTTACCTGCAATCTAGATGCATCAACTGCGTTTTCATACACATCATCTAAATAAATTGGGAAGACTGCTCGATGCCAGTACAAGAAGCTACAATCACACTGTGTTTGGACGCTAAAATGAAGATATTTGTTATTAAACAAAACCCAAAGCAGCGCAAAAGAACATGTAAAGGATGGTGAACTGCACGTCAGCAAGACCATATTTTTGCAGCACTGCCCTCTTTTTTGTTTTTTACGATCATCTACGCCACAGGTTATTTCATAGCACTAATGCTCAAGACACATGTACATGGTATTTATTATTTTTCCACTGGCCTTCAAAAGAAAATGTAAGCTCTTTGATAAATGGATGCCCATTTTCACTATCATATCTGTAAGCACCATATCAAGCTACTGAAATGCTGTTTCAGGGTATACCATACCTAACCTCTGTAATGATATCTTTATGCTTCCTACAGCAACATTATAGTAAAGGAATTACTCTTGTCTCTGATCAGATGATGTACACCAGCAGGGCCGGCTCCAGCTTTTTTGCAGCCCCAAGCAGCGAAGCAAAAAAAAATAAATAAATAAAAATAAAAAAAAAAGATAAAGCACTTCGGCAGCAGCTCAATCGTGCTGCTTCATTCTTCAGTGGCAATTCGGCAGCGGGTCCTTTGCTCCCTTTCTTCCTCTTCAGCGGCACTTCGGCGGCAGCTCAAAGAGGAAGAGAGGAACTGAGGGGCCCGCCGCCGAAGACCCGGACATGCCGCCCCTTTCCGTTGGCCGCCCCAACCACCTGCTTCCTTCATTGGTGCCTGGAGCTGGCACTGTTCAACAGTGCCAAAATACTGAGCCACATGCAGACAAGCATCTTCCTCACTGATGCTAGTAGTAGATACTGAACTTGAAAATGCTGACAATTTATAAAGCATTAAGAAGGTACAGTGTCATGGTACAAATTCATTTACATTACTGGCGTTTACATGACATGCCCAAAGTATATGTGTAGGTCCACAGACCATCAAGGTTCTATGAATAAAATCTGTGTATAGCAGTGTTTGCACAAAATCACTGCTAAACATTTCACAGCCAGTTACAATTTATAGCAGCTTAGGAGGGAGGTGTTTATGTAAAATGCAACATAATGCAGGAAGCCTAATCTTTAATATGGAGGTATAAAAATCAAGGAGGTTATAGGTTCCAAAAGTGATGGTCCATGTCAGATCAAACAAAAAGTTGGGTGCACCAGTCAACAAAACCTGCATTTCTGCAAGCTACTCTTCCTTATTAAAGATTAGGGAAGCCACAGATGTCATTATAGAATTCTGTGGCCCACATGCTGGCCAACCCTGGTCTTCAATGTACATGAAAACAATCAATTATATGTAGCTAAGTGTAGAACACAGAACATCCTGCAAGATTTCATAAACTGCATCACGAAATCTCAACACATGAGCCGACACTGCTTTCTCCCCTCCCCCCATCCTTTTGTGCTGCTTACCGCTCCTTAAGTTCACTGATTAAGTCCAGTTTTTTCATAACTACTTGGAGGGGAAGCAGCTCTTCATCTTTAAATGTTTTCTGTTAAGAAAAAAAAACAGCAGCGGAAAATGGGCAGTCATTTATTGTTTAATTGGAAAATAACAATTACTTTTAAAGTTGTCACAACAGCTGAGTGAAAAAGCTGTTTTATTACAGCTAACAAGGTAACACACCGTAGTGAGGGTTTGAGCAATAGTTGCACTTACCATCTGTGTGCCCACACTCAGTGCAAGGGAAACAATAAGGCGCCTCTGTTTTGTACTTGGCCCGTTCAGGGTATTCTCAGCCAATACCAGAGCAGAGAGCACATCCAAGCGCTGTTCACTGTATTTTTTGTCAGAAATTACTCTTTTCTTGATGGGAGAAACAAAAATAGCAGCTCACACTTTATATTCATGGAAAAGTTATCAGAGACCAAAAGCAGCAGCCTATTCTTTTATTTGAAAATCTGGGCACTTGTCACACTGGAGATCAGTGACTGGTTAGGAAGCAAGGCTCATATTTAGGAATATGGATTTGATTCAAAAGAGGTATGACTCCCTGCAAGATTTGGTGCCATAGGAGAGAATTCCTTCTCTGATTATAAGGATATATGCTCAGCTTGAAACTCTTCCCCTTCAGTGTTGTCAGATGCTCCAGGTACATGCAGCAAAACAACTGCTGTGCTGCGGAATACACTATGTACACCCTAATGCTGCATTAATTTGGAACAGCACATTAACAGATTAGCAAGTACCACAGAGGGCCTGCAGTAAGTGACTTTATGCTGTTGTTTACTGATATGAACCTTTGTTTACCTTTTAAAAAGGGAATTAAACATCAATCTATTCATACGGGGATGGGGGGGGGGTAATCTCCTGGTATCTGTTTGACATACAAATCTTTTAGTGCGCTTGGGTCATATTGCTATTTTTTAAGCTTGGAATTTATTTAAAGCTGTAAAAAAACTATAGAACAATTATCTGATCATATGGGTATTGCCCATTTTTAAAGCATGTGTAATTTTCATAGCAGCTTTATTGTTTCAGACAGGTTTGCTGGTTCTGTGTTCAACAGTGATACCCTTGAAATGTGTTAGATCTGTTTATTAAACTAAAACAAACATTTTGTTTATACTCAAAATGTGATAGAGGAGATGTGCTAGATTATAGCTAAGTTTCTGTTACATATATTAAGTAAGAATCTGAATAATATGCACATCTACCGTTTAAATATGGAATGTATTTAACACTGAGCAGAATTATGCGTACACACAGGAGAAATGGAAAATCCAATAGCACCATTTACATCATGCAAATTGGAGTTCAGCTGCAAAAGAACATATATACTAGCATTTCACATCAGGAGAGCCAAGCTGAAATCCAGTTTTTCCCTTTGCCCATATAACGTAATTCAGAAATCCAAGGACAGCAAGTGTTCCAAGTGAGGTGCATTGGTCCCACTTCTGGGGAAGCGTGCACAGCACCTGTGTACATTTGATATCAGGCAACTGGCACTTCCATAAGCATTAAATTTGTCCTACCCTTTCCTTTCAAAGAAGTTTAACATTATATAGTAATCATTGAAAGTACTGTGTATGTGAAGCCCTAAAACTGTAACAGTGTGCATGCTTATACATACCATCACAAATCACTTTATAAAGTAACAGTAAAGTAATAAAGTAACAAAGAACAGGTAGGCTAAATGAACAAACAGCACCATGTGATTAACTAAACAAAATTGCAATTAAAAAAATTAATCGTGATTAATCGCAATTTTAATCATACTGTTAAACAATAGAATACCAATTGAAATTGATTAAATATTTTGGATGTTTTTCTACATTTTCATATATACTGTAATCTGTGTTGTAATTGAAATCAAAGTGTACATATTTTTATTACAAATATTTGCACTGTACAAATGGCAAAAAATATATAGTATTTTTCAATTCACCTCATACAAGTACTGTAGTGCAATCTCTGTCGTGAAAATGCAACTTACAAATGTAGATTTTTTGTTGTTGCTGTTACATAACTGCATTCAAAAACAAAACAATGTAAAGCTTCAGAGCCTACAAGAAGCGGGCAGCATTATCTCCTGCAAATATAAACCAACTTATTTCTATGAGCAATTGGCTGAACAAGAAGTAGGACTGCGTGGACTTGCAGGCTCTAAAATTGTACATTGTTTTATTTTTGAATGCAGGTTTTTTTGTACATAATTCTACATTTGTCAGTTCAACTTTCATGATAAAGAGATTGTACTACAGTATTTGTATTAGGTGAATTGAAAAATACTATTTATTTATTTATTTATTTTTACAGTGCAAATACTTGTAAGAAAAAATAAATAAAAAGTGAGCACTGTACACTTTGTATTCTGTGTTGTAATTGAAATCAATGTATTTGAAAATGTAGGAAACATCCAAAAATATTTAAATAAATGGTATGCTATTATTGTTTAACAGCGCGATTAATCGCGATTAATTTTTTTTAATCGCTTGATAGCCTTAGCCACAGGAAAAGATCAGAACAAGGCCAAGATAAGAGGAGCAAGTGAATAGAAGAACGTAGAGAGAGTGTGTGCCACTGGTGGAAGAAAGAGGAACAATATAACAGGATTATCATCTTTGTTCATGTCAGTACAGTGCCTAGAACAATGGGGCCCCGATTCTTGATTGGGGTTCTTAAATGCTATAATAATAATAGCAGCAATAGAAATCGTAATAGACAGGGTGGAGCGAGACCACAGACAGTTTCAAATCAGGCGAATAACTTTGAGAGATTAAATAAAACGATTGAGGGTGACATAGGATTCCATACCTTGAAACTTGGATTACATACCTTGGCTATAGAAATAGAGTTAAGCGCCTGATGCTGGAGATGCTGAGTTATGTGTGTCACAGAATCTGCCACAACCATACTTCTTCTATAAAATGTATGTTCTATTGCCTGCATCAGTTCCAAAACACAGTGGTTCATATTAATTATAAAGTGACAATCTAAGTAATTTCTTTCTATACTAACCACACTGTCCACCTGGCAATACAGGATTTCCCTTCACCACCCTTGTATTTTATATTAACTGGAGATGCTGAACACCCAAAACTTTTGCAAAAAATCAGGCCACTTATTAAGGCGTCCATATATGGTTTTCAGACTCTAACTAGTGGTAACCATTTCTCTTTAAAAATCTTAGCCCTATATGTTTTCTCTATTTCAGCTCAACTTTAGAAAGATACTCTTCAAAACAGTGAACATCATTCCCTGCAATAAGAGGATTGATATAAAAAGCAAACTGTGGAGGTGTTTAGAAATTACATAAATATACTTTCCCTTTCTCTCCTCCATCCCATCCAATCTTTTAGAAGTCACTTTGACACATTCTATCACTTCGTTCTTTGCATGTGGTGTCTCACAGCAGCTGTATAATGATGCTTAAATGAAATCATAATGCCAATCCTATAACCTACCTTGAGAAGTTCTACAAGTCTGCATAATGCTTTCACTGAGGTTTTGGTCATAGGTTTTTGCATTGACATGTAGAGATTCATTGTGGTTTTAATGATGGTGCTAAGGCTGTAAGCATAAAGAAAACCCTAGAAACAAATTGGGGGGAAAAAAGAAACTCCACAGTAATTTCAGACAAGTAAATATTCTCTATTTTTTTTATTACCATACAGAACATAAATTCCTGCCTTTTCACTAACCCTCCAGAGCATAAGCAGCTCTCTCATGGACAGTCCAAGCTTGTATAGTCACGTGAAACTGGAAGTGAATATCTGTCAGTTTATTTGTAATTATGAAGCTGCAAAGGAATCTGCAAGTCATTAAATCAGCTAACTATAGCTTTAGAAACAATCAATACAATTAAATCACAAGCCAATGAACCAACCATTCAGACAGACTAATCACAGTTTGAGTTCACTGTAACCCAACTAGGGTCACCAGATGTCCCAATACTAGAGGCTTTGTCTTATATACACAACTATAACGCCCTGCCGCCCCCAACTACAAAAAAAGTGTACTGATTTTTCATACTTACTATCTGGTCACCCTAAACCCAACCAAGAGAGGCATCAAGATGGAGAAACTGGACTAGGACGAGCAAAAACAATTGCAAAGTCCCCAAGAGATAAGTGAAATCAGTAAGATATGAAGTCATTGTAAACCTCTACAACTTCTTTAAAAATCCAAATTTCATAATAAAAAACAAAGGAAGGGAAAACTGAAAAAAAACCAAAGAATATCACTAACATAGACATTAAAATGTGTCAAACTCTTTCAATCAATTTAGGCTATATCCAGAATGTCCAGAACAGCATCCAAGTATTCAAAATACAACTTTCAAATGGAATACAGCAAAAACTTGGAGAAATATAGCAAGTTAAAGGTGAAACTTTCAATTTGGTATAGAGAAAAATATCATAGCATATTAAAAGTAACTACTCAAAATGAGAATAGATTCTCCCATTGGGATATCTTCAGATCCTTAATTCTTTATTTATTCTCATTTTAAGGAGAGTTTAAGTATAAAAAAAAAAAAAACCTTTCATGTATACTATGAGCTCAGAAGGAAAAAATTCAGTTGATACTGAAGCCTGGAACTAGCAGTATCCATCAACAAAGGCAGAAGTGAGGACAGAGCTGCTACAAATGAATGGGGAAGACACTAATGTTGTGTGTCTATTGTACATTCTCTATTAAACTTGCATTTATTTTCAATCAACTTTTTGTCAGGAAGCTGCATACAAAATGTGCAAGAAATAAATGCAGAAATCGTGTACACATACAGCAAAACTATGTACTCTTACCAGAAAAGAAAATTAACTGCATCAGATGCTAAAGAGATTGAGTGCAACACAATTAGGCAATAGCCTGGAACTTGTTGCCAGAAATAAGAATATGATAAATACAACTAAATTAGACCGCCATCCCCGCCCCAATGTAAGCATCTCAGCATTGACATTATACTTGAGAAAGACTACTTGAATGGGAAATGTGAACTACCTTGGGAAATCACTGAAGCTTCATTGGAAAGATTCCAGCTTCAGCCCATGAAGATTCAGTCAGACATATTATTACTTTTTTCACTTCCCGGAAAGCCCCATTTCTACCATTCTATTCTATACCATTCTAGTTCTATTAAGAACTAGACTGGACAACACATTTGAGAACATATTGCATAAAACCCTGCATTTGCAAGGGAATGCCGAGACGACCACATAACTTCTATGATTCGTTTTCAATACTCACTAGCTTCCTTCTAATCACCCAGTTCTTAATGCAAAAAGCAGCACAAATACACTACATATAATTAAACTAGCAGCATAGTAAGAAATAACCCACCTGTATAAAGACATTACATCTGTTAGAAAGGTCTTCAGCAAACTTATCCATCCGCTGTTCCTTAGACAAGATAGATTCCATTTTTGTCATCCATGAGCTCACAAAGACATAATATGACTGCATCTCTCTGGAGAAAGAAAAATAGGTTACTCACTTCAGAGAGCAGCTGAATGCCATTACCAAGCATCAATAGCTCGTTCCTCGCAAGGAAAATGCATAGGAATATTCAGTCTCCAAATGAAATACTTTGCTCCCTTTGCAATGGGTACTAGAGTGCCTCAACCTTAAATGCTCCATAAGGTAAGTATTAGCCTGCATGTGACAAGTGGGGTGACTAAGAAACAGAAGTTAAGAAACTTGCACAAGCTTGAACAATGAATCCAAGTCAGAGTCAGAATTAAAACTTAGATCTCCTGGTATTTCAGTCCTCCAATTTTCTTAACAGAAGGCCATGTTGCATAAGATCTCATTGTAAATACCTTGAATGAATAGCCCACTCAGATGCACTATTTTTTTTTTTAATTAAAGTAGTGAATAAATCTGCAAAAATAAACTGTGCAAAAAAAATTTAAGTTATTTCAGGGTAAAAAGCTTTACCAAGTTTAAACCATAAAACAAAAACTCTATATGATCTGTTTCCATATTAATGCCTGACTCAGTATTGTACAATTTGTTTTAAATACTGTAGTTGTAGAGGATGGATATACTGATTACACTGGATATTATTAAAAATTCATTAAAAGTTAAGAACATAAGAATGGCTACACTGGGTCAGACCAATGGTCCAACTGGCCCGGTATCCTGTCTTCCAACAGTAGCCAGTGCCAGATGCTTCAGGGGGAATGATCAGAACAGGGCAATTACCAAATGACCCATCTCCTTTCATTCACTCCCAGCTTCTGGCAGTCAGAGGTTTAGGAACACCAAGAGCATATGGTTGCATCTCTGACCATCTTGGTTAATAGTCATTGATGGACATGTCCTCCGTGATTTAGTTCTTTTTTTAACCCAGTTACACTTTTGGCCTTCACAGCATCCACAGGCAAGGAGTTCCACAGGTTGACTGTGCGTTATATGAAGTACACCCTTATGTTTGTTTAAACCTGTTGCCTATTAATTTCACTGGGTGACCGTGGTTCTTCCATTATGTGAGGAATTAAGTAACACGTCCCCTATGTATCCAGCAGTGTTGTAGCCATGTTGGTCCCAGAGTATTAGAGAAACAAGGTGGGTGAGGTAATATATTTTATTGGACCAACTTCTGTAGGGGAGAGACTCAAGCTTCTGAGCATACACAGAGCTCTTCTTTGGGTCCAGGAAATGTACTCAGTGCATCACAACTGAGTGGACACCCTGAGTATGTTTCCCAGACCTGAAGAAGAGCTCTGTGTAAGCTCAAAAGCTTGTCTCTCTCACCAATAGCAGTGGGTCCAATAAAAAAAATATTACTTTTCCTATTCACTTTCTGAACACCATTCATAATTTTATAGACCTCTATCATATTCCCCCTTAATTATTTCTTTTCTAAACTGAACAGTCCCAGTCTTTTTAATCACTTCTCCTCATATGGAAGCTATTCCATACCCCTAATCATTTTTGTTGCCCTTCTCCGTACCATTCCCAATATTAATATATCTTTTTTGAGCTGGAGTGACCAGAACTGGACACAGCATTCAAGGTGTGAACGTACCATGGATTTATACAGTGGCATTATGATATTTTCTGTCTTATCTAATTCCTTTCCTAATAGTTCCTAACATTCGGTTAACTTTTTTTTTGACTGGTGCTGACCATTGAGCAGATATTTTCAGAGAAGTATCCACAGTGACTCCAAGATCTTTCTTGCGTAGTAACAGCTAATTTGGAGCCCATCATTTTGTATGTAACACTGGAATTAATTTTTCCAAAGTGCATTACATTTTGCATTTATCAACATTGAATTTAATCTGCCATTTTGTTGCCCAGTCACCCAGGTTTGTGAGATCCCACTGCAACTCTTCACAGACAGCTTTGGACTTAACTATTGAGTCATTTTGTATTGTCTGAAAACTTTGCCACCTGTTTATCCCCTTTTCCAGCTCTTTTATGAATATGTTGTATAGCACTGGTCCAAGTACAGCTCCTTGGGGGACCCTGCTATTTCACCTCTCTCCATTGGGAAAATTGACTGTTTATTCCTATACTTTGTTTCCTATCTTTTAACTAGTTACAGATCCATGAGAGGACTTTCCCTCCTATCCCATGACTGCTTACTTTGCTTAAGTGTTTGATGTGGGACCTTGTTTAAGGCTTTCTGAAAATCCAAGTATGCTATTATCAAGTGGATCTCCCTGCCCACATGCTTGTTGAAACCCTCAAAGAATTCTAACAGACTGAGGCATGATTTCCCTTTGCAAAAGGCATGTTGACTTTTCCCCAATATATCATGTTCATCTATGTTCTTCTAAGTTTGTTAATGATAATAAGCAGTATATCAAAAGGTGCAGTCCTTTATAAAACCTACTTGGTAAGTAACTGAGCCTTCTGTTGTAGAAAATTCTCCCTTTGAGTTTTAATCGCATGATGGCTTCTCCTATCCAGAAGTTTGGCAGCAGCTGGCATTTTCTGGATCAGAAAGTTATCAGCAAACCAAATAATATTAGCAGTTAATGTGATGGCTGGCACCTAGAGCACCAAAAGAGGAGAAAAAATTAAAATCAAACAAACAGGGTAGCAATTCCTAATAAGTATGATTGACATGAAATTAATTCCAGTTACAAAAATCAACATTATACCACCCCCCACAAGTTCAGAACCTTTTTACTTGAACTATTTGTTATATGTCAGAAAGAGTGCAAAACTTTAATAGTATTAATCAACTATTCCTTGTATGCAGCACAAGTGCTATGTGGGGAAAAAAAGTTCCTGCCCTGAAAAGCATATATTTACATCAATATGCAGAATTATTATTGTAAATATTTCTCAGGTGTGTTAAGCCATGCACTGCTCATATGTTCATGTATTTTGAACGAGCTACAATAAATTCTACTGTAGCCAAGATTTTCCATTTTCCACTAATGCCAAGGAACGGTAACATCTTACGGCCAAAGTGTTAAGGTACAAAGTCTTTCCTCAATCCCCTAATGTATTAGAAAAAATACATATACAGAAACCACAATAAAAAAATATTTTTTTCTCAAGAACGTTAACTATCTTTAATAAAATCAAAACATTTCACTTTTGTAACTTAGCCAAGCTTGTAACCCAATCTAAAACCATCAAGAGAGTAAACAAGTTAATTTATCCAAAAATAAGCTTTTAAAAAGTTAGAATAATATTAAAGCTGATACATCAAATACCGATAGCAAAGAAATGGAGATGAGGTAGATACAACCTCCTTTTGTACTCAGAATAATTATGTTTTACTTTTGAAAAACCTAGCCAAACTGCATTTTAATAAAAACTAAAATATATTTAATTTCATTTTGCTTTTAATATATTTTTTAAATTATTAAAGGAAACAGCAAAATCTTCACCTTTTTACCAATGTCCAGTAACGATTTGTAAAATTTCTTGTCTACTGTCCGAAAAATCTGAAAATGCAGTACAAAGAGACCACAAATTCCTACGTACTTATCTCTCTGGTCAATTTCCGAGGGTTCACCTTGTATAAATACATACAAAAGAAAATATTTTTGAAATCTGTTTCTAGACAAACAATATAAAAACTTTTACAAACAATGAAGTCCGCATGAAAAAAAAGCACATCTTGAATTACCAAGTTTAGCTTCAACATTTGCAAAAATTGTGCGAATACTATGTGCAAACTCTTCAGCAAAAGTGCTATTCTTCGAGACAGCCACTCCTCCATTGAGAGAGTCAAACTGTTGTTCTATACAGGCCTGAAAGAAAACAAGACTCATTTACAATGCTAATTCCATGTAGTCTGGGCATCCAATGAATATTGTTATTGCAAATAGGTTGTCTCATAGCATGAATCTGTAAAGTCACAGTTTCAATTTAAAACACAGCTGAAGTCAATGTTCAAATGTGTTTTGTCTGGTTCATTACACTGAATGAATTTTAGTATTAGGGGATAAGAATTTTTTTTTTTTTTTTTTTTTAGCAAAAATGTGGGCTTTAGGTTTTGTTATTGATTGGTTTTGCTTATGTAAGGCACTCAGACAACTCAGTTATGGCAGACTATATGCATTTCCAGAATAAAATACATTACTAAAAAGCTCTTGGCTGATCAAGGGTATTGCCTCATTTGTTTTAGGATGTGAATCATGAAGCTGAAATGTTCAACAACAGGACAGACATGATATTGTAACCTTAGTAAGGAAAGAGAAAAAGTATGTTGGTGGATATAATGGAAAATATTTACTAGATTTATAATTTTGTTCTTTTTTCTGGTCAAGGAGGAAAAAAGCTGTCTTGCTTGCATACTGGACAAATTCCCACTGAGCCATCCAAATTAAACATACAATAAAGTCTTTGTGTAAATGTGACATTGGAGAGAATTAAAATGGAAAATTCTTCTTAGCTAGCTGGCAATATGATTCCATGAAGTAAGAAGTATTTCTCGCTGAATAAACTGAACTATGTTTGACAATAAAATGTACTTACAATTGGCATCTAGGAGGTTATTCGTAGGAGGAGGGGACTGACATTAATTAGGATATAACAATTATGAAAGACCTAAATGCAAAATAACGTGAAATGTCTATCTTGTTTCAATGCTTGTTTACAATTTCAAATTTAAGTATTAAGGGCCAGATCCTCTGTATAGTGTATTTCAGCATAGTTCCTCTGAGACAATGCAGCTACACTGATTCCCACCATCTGAGCCCCTTTAATTTCCATATTTAAAGTTTAAGAAAGATTTTACTTAAAACAAAGATCTCCACACAGTTTTAAGTCAAAATATCCAAGACTGTTAAGTTGTAAAAGAAAAACAAGGAATTTTTGGCTTGAAAGACTATTCATGCCTGTAGAATCAAATTATTTGCCATCACTACATGCCACCTGCCTGCATCAGTGGGGACAGTCCCAGCAGCAAGGAAGGGAGACACTCGCCAAGGGACAATAGGTAGCTCCTCCACTGGGAGCCTCAGGCACCCATTGGCCAGCTGGTGGAGAGGTGTGCTGATTGGTCAGCATTCCTCAACTCCCAGGATTTAGCCCAATGCAGGGGCCACGTGGAACCTGTTTCAACTCTGTTCCAGCAGCCCACCCTACCCATCCAAACGAGGAATGGGAACTCAGCTGGACAGATGCTGTAGGTCTAGCCAACTGCCTGTTTAGGAACTTTTCTTCCCAGGGGCCAATTGGTGGAGGACCAGGGAGTTTTGTGCCTGGCTCGCAGCACCTGCAAGCCACAGTGGGTTAAGTAGGAACGCGCATGATACCTAACTGAGGTACTGGGTGGTGCTGTTTACTAGTTGCAACTTGAAGCTGCTTTCCAGTACAGTTGAGAGAATACAATGAATGGTTCCCAGAGGTAACAGACCTGGGATTTTGGTGATGGGCCTTAGGCTCATGTGGTAAGTGGAGACCTTGTGGTCTTCATGGTCCCCATCCTGTTGCACCTGAAAGGGGGAGGTTGCTTGGACTCAGAGCAGAATCCTGGGGGACAGACTCAAGAGTGTTACCCACCATAATGGGTTATATGGTTAGAAGCCCTGTAACTCCCACACTGGAACCAATTATATGCCTGGTATAGGAGAGTGTAGGTGATGGGCAGGTAGCACCCCACACTTGTGTTAAAGTTTAATAAAAGTTGCGACTTGTCACTGAATTCCATGCATGTGTCTATTTTCATTTTTCCACTGTGTCCACATCAATGAAATTCTTGTTACAAACCTGATTGCAATATGGCATTGCTTACTCAGAAAAAACTCCCAGTGACTACAACAGAAGTGCAGGTCTGGGCTCATTATTGGCACTGTTTTGTGACTTCATAATTTACTGTTCAGTGCGCCAACTAGTTTGATCAACACATAATTTTCCCTATGCTCTGTCAATACCATAAATCTGGCTAAAACTTCAGCGTCACAAATGCAATCACTTTTCAATAAAACAGATAACAGCAGGCTTATAAACAATATGTATTTAAACTGTATTTTCAAACATGTTTCAGGTTTTTCTCCATAGCAAGAAATACTAGCTATGAACTTGCACATTTCTGAGCTGAACAAGAAAGGTGCAATTACCTTTTAGCCACATGTTATTTTGTCATATGTACAAGCCTGATGATGATTAAGGGGTATGATTCATGTTTTAACAAATACTTTCAAAATCAGAACTATTGTAGCTGTAAGGAAAATATCTAAAGTTAAATCATATCCAGTTTAAAGAAAATCAAAGCATTTACAGAAGATCAATATCCTATTATATAACATTTTAGAAATTAAGTCCCTAGGATACAGCTTCCCCACCGTACTGTGGAATGTGTGTTAATCTACATTTATTTACCTGAAATATCATCCCATCAAGTAACTGGCCTTCCAGTTTTAATAACAACTTCTCAAATGGCTTCAGTTTATCTTCCTGAATCCCAAACTTTGAAGGGTTGTGATGGACAGATTTTAGTAGCCTTGAGAAAGAACATACACAATCCAATTAAAACAAAATAACCCCATCTGTATCACATCTTATATTTGTTTCAAGGAGTCCTCCATTCTAAGGGTATATCTATACTGCAGCAGAGAGTGCTTCCAAGCACAGGTAGGCAGACACGAGCTAGCTCTGCTCAAGCTAGTGTGCTACAAATTGCAGTGTAGCCCGGGGTAGCTTGGGCTAGCCACCTGAGTTCAAACCTGCCCGGACTCCCTGAGTATATACTTGGGCGACTAGCCCGAGCCGCCACCCATGCTACCCCGGCTGCACTGCTATTGTTAGCTCCATTAAAGCTAGCGTGCTAGCATGTCTGCCTACCCGCATTGGGAAGCACACTCCCAGCTGCAGTATAGATGTATTCTAAGAGTCTAGAGTCACTAACACATAGGTTGCAAACTGTGAGTTGTGACTAGGGTTACCATATTTCAACAATCAAAAAAGAGGACGGGAGGAGCCCCGCCCCTGTCCTGCCCTAGTCCCGCCCCTGCCCCTTCCACTCCCTCCTACTTCCCACCCCCTCAGAACCCCCAACCCTCCCCCCCACTCCTTGTCCCCGTGATTGCCCCGTCCTGGGACCCCTGCCCCTAACTGTCCCCCAGGACTCCACCCCCTACCTAAGCCTTCCTGCTCCTTGTCCCCTGACTGCCCCCTCCTGAGACCTTCCCCACATCCTAACTGGCCCCCTAGGACCCTACCCCCTACCTGTCCCCTGACTGCCCCACCCCCTGACAGCCCCTCCCAGAACTCCTGACCCATCTAAACCCCTCTGCTCCCTGTCCCCTGACTGCCCCCTCCTGGGACCCCTGCTCCTAACTGCCCTCCAGAACCCCACCCCCTACCTAAACCTCCCTGTGCCTTGTCCCTTAACTGCCCCCTCCTGAGACCTTCCCCCGTACCCTGACTGCCCAAAACTTTACATCCCCAACCCCCAGACAGCCCCCCCCCGAACTCCTGACCCATCCAACCCTCCCCCCTGCTCCCTGTCTCTTGACTACCGCCTCCAGAACCTCCCTGCCGCTTCTCCGACCCCTGGCCCCTTTACTGTGCTGCAGAGCGGCACGCTCGGCAGCAGGGGAGGGGAGCAGGGTCGGAGCAAACGGCCGGCCGGCGATCTGTGAATGCAGGGAGGGGGGAGGAGGGAGGGTGAGAGAGGAGGGGACTGGTCTCAAGTTGCAGGGGAGGAGGGGGAAGTGGAGGAAGGGCTCAGGCTGCCGGAGTCCCCTGCGAGTGGCACGATCCGGCCGGCTGCCCTGTAAGCCGCGCATGCTCTGCATGGGGGGAAATCCGGACATTGACAAATTCCCCCCAGATGCTATTTTTAACTCAAAAAAGCCGGACATGTCCAGGGGAATCTGGACGAATGGTAACCCTAGTTGTGACCCCAAACAGTTGTGGCCTCATTTGGTTAATAGTGAATTCCTCTTTCTGATTTGTGATAAGAGGCACAATGCATTCATTTTTACACAGAGTAGCTGCTTCAACCTCCAGCAGCAAGTCTAGTAATGCAGTTATTAATGGAAAACAAGTGTCTGAGAAATGTGCTTGCAAATATAATGAGGCTTTCTTTGATTATGGCTTCACCAGTGTTTTGGTCAAGAAAGAAGAAAGGCATTAGAAAACATACTCAATATGTAAATTCCTTGGATTCCTTGGTCACTATGTTGCCTTGTTGCTGTCTGGAGTCACAGGAAATGATAAGTCTCAAAACATGGTCATGTAGGCCCCCCCAGCACTAACATATCCCTAACAGAATCCATGTCTGCCCTTCACAAGCTAATCATTTAAAGGTCACTGTGTCAGCATAGGCAAATTGCAGAACAATCCATCCCTATTGGAAGATTTCTATGAAATCTCAACTGATTTTGCACTACAGTAATATCACACAGCACTTGATCCTGCAACCCTTACTCAAGCAAATATTTCTATTCAAGTCCATAGGGCTACTCTCAAGCAAGGGTGACAGGATACTGTAGTTTTAGCCACAGTTCACACTTCCTTTAAGATAAGATTTCTTATCAAATACATTCTCTCTCAAACATCAGCAGCCATTACCCTTCTACTCAAGGTTGTATCAGCAGCCCAATTAACAGGCTGAGTTTGTAGGGGTTTCGATCTGGCACTGTACATTTTTACTTGCACCAGTAAGATGACACAATGAAGACCCAACTCTGCTCCCACTGAAGTCAGTGGCAACTCTCATTGACACAGGCTCAAGCCCTAGAAGTTTAGCAAATACCAGGGCTTTCAAACTCATTTTCTTTAGACCAAAATTTGTCCACCTGTTTTTAATATTTATACTGTGGGAATATGTCTAAGGCTCCACTTGCATACCTTTTGTACATGGTCCAGTGGTCTTTCAGAGTGGCATGATTGTCAACTATTTCATCCAGCGTGAGTAAGACTGTCAGCAGCTCTCCTAGATGCTCATACATAGTCTGTTAAAGAAGTTCCAGTAGTTACTCAAATGGTTTCATGCAAAGCAAACAAAGATTTTTTTTTTAGTGTTCTTTCACTACAGAGAAGGAATGTTACAGTTAGCATGGAGGTGCCACTCAAACTAGCTGACCTGTCTTGACAATGAAGGTAGGATTCTCAAAAAGTGTTTGTGACACAGAAGCACAAGTCCCATCCACTTTTGATCTAAGAAAGTTAGCATTTGCCATATCTGAATGTAATGACCATTTCCATATAATAATCAGAAACAGTGACTGGACAACTCTATCCTGAGAGCAGGATTTCAACACACATTGAAAATGATGCTTTAATTCATTTTTCTAGTCTCTCTCACAAGAAAACCTAGAAATGTTTTTCAGATTTGTTTATAAAACTAAAAAAAAATTAAAATCCTCTAAACCAGTGTTGCTCTAAACCATCTCACCTGGAAATGAACTCCTGATGTCTCTATAATTTTAGGTGCATTCCTGCAATAGATAAGGAAACAAAACAATATCTTATTTCTCCATTATTAGCTAGAACTTATTTATTTTGCACATTTAATTGTTGTTAGAGGTATCAGTCCCTTAAAGGTTTTTCTTGCATATTTTACTTCAAGAAAGTCATTGTGGTAATTAGTATCAGAGGGTAGCCGTGTTAGTCTGTATCTACAAAAACAACAAGGAGTCTGGTGGCACCTTAAAGACTAAACAGATTTATTTGGGCATAAGCTTTCGTGGGTAAAAACCTCACTTCTTCGGATGCATAGAGTGAAAGCATCATGTGCCAGCAATGCCCCTCTGCCATGTACATTGGCCAAACCGGACAGTCCTTCCGCAAAAGAATAAATGGAAACAAATCTGACATCAGGAATGGTAACATACATAAGCCAGTAAGTGAACACTTCAATCTCCCTGGTCATTCTATTACAGATTTAAAAGTCACTATCGTTGAACAAAAAAACTTCAGAAACAGACTTCAAAGAGAAACAGCAGAACTAAAATTCATTTGCAAATTGAACACCATTAAACTGGGCTTGAATAGGGACTGGGAGTGGCCGGCTCACTACAGAAGCAGCTTTTCCTCTCCTGGAATTGACACCTCCTCATCTATTATTGGGAGTGGACTACATCCACCCTGATTGAATTGGCCCTGTCAATACTGGTTCTCCACTTGCAAAGTAACTCCCTGCTCTCCATGTGTCAGTATATAATGCCTGCATCTGTAACTTTCACTCTGTGCAGCCGAAGAAGTGAGGTTTTTACCCACGAAAGCTTATGCCCAAATAAATCTCTTAGTCTTTAAGGTGCCACCAGACTCCTTGTTGTTATTGTGGTAATTGTTATCAGTAAAAAAATATATATTCCAATACATAATAAAAATGCATATTAAAAATTGGTTTTGACAACCAATGTAACAATATCAGGTTGATATTTTCCAAATCATAATGAACCACTGGTTTGCTAAATTGTAGGTCTAGTCTGTTGCACATGTGTATTAAGTCCCAGTGACGTTAATAATTAGCATTTTTATAGTGTCTGTTATCCCAAAGGTCCCAAAACACTTTACAAACTTAACCAACTGATAAGCAAGCTAGACACCCAGCTTCACTTCATTCACCACTGAAACAGAGCAGCTGTGTAGAGATGGCAAAGTACTGTTAAATAGCAGCCTCGGGTAGAAGAATACCATAACCAATTAAAACAGCAGAGGACGGTTAGTCAGAAAGAATTAACCTATTCAGAATATGGCCAAAGCTCTAGCATTCACATCCCTAACTCTAAGACATCATGAGTTCTTTCAACGACCAAGTCCCATCTTTTATTTTACATCCGATTTGTAAGATAATAGGCCCAGGAGTACAGTGGCCCCTACCACAGTAACACTGCATTGATTTAGTACCGACTCATTTATAGTAATGACTCACAATAGAAGATATGCACATATCATGTAGGGTGCACATCCCCTTCAATACAATATGTTGTACGCATACTTTTTTCAACCATTTTATAAACTGCATGATTTTTTAAAATTTTATAAACTGCAAACATTCAGTCTAAATAGGTTTCCCATGTGACTTTAGCCTAGGAGTGTTGCTAGTACATTGAGACCAGATATACAAATTGGCTTGAGTTTCAGAGGTGTCAAGCACCCACAGCTCCCACTCACTTCAACTGGAGTTTCATATCTGAAAATCATGCCCTTAATCTCTCAAGTGATATACACTAAAATTGACAATACAAAAATGAATAACTAAGACTAATTAGCAATCATAGCATCTCCACCTGAAAACATAAGCTGTAAATCCTACAGATGAAACCAAAGACAAAGTAAGTAAATGCCCAAGACCCTCTGATGTAAGACACTGTCTCCCATATACCAAGACATCATTACTGTCAAATTGGCATATGAAGCCATAAAGCCATACTCAAGACAATACCTAGGATACTAATGTTTAATTAAAAACTGATCATGTTTGCTCAAGTACATGTTATGATCACACATTTATAATATTAAAATTAAATAATGCAACCGAATTTTTTTAAGCTTCTGAAGCTATTTGATTTTACCATTTCTTCAAAATGTTAGACTGGTATCTCCACAGCATCTCTCAGCTAACATAAGGCATCCATTCCTCCTGCCACTAGGGCAGGGACTAAGTCCAATAATTAGAGGCATAAGGATATAAAGGTCAGCCACATTAGCATCAAGATTTGTTCCTTCTGAAAAGAGACAGCGCTCCTGAAATATGCCTTTTAGTTTAAAAGACATTCTTGCATCTCATCACAAAAACGCACCTCAAGCAGACTATGATTCTTTTAATAAATAAAATCCTTTTAAAAAGTAGCTTATGTGGGCACATAAGGCTGCATTAAAAACCACTCTCCACATTTTCTGACTAGAGTATTACAATGTTTACCATGCTTTAGGGAGATCATAACATCTTGCATCTAACATCTTTGTTTAATAATAAAAAGGGGATATAGCATTTCTGCCAATAATTACTTGTTGCTGGTATAGAGAACAGCCAGCTGATGAATTACATTCATCACCACTTCATAGCACCGTGTAACAAAACAAGACAGCTCCTGAAATGACAAATTTTGCATACATTGGTATTATTTCCAAGACAGCGAACAACAATCATGCAACCAGAATCCCAAGTTCAACTTCCGAATTCCAGCCTGAGGCTTCTCAAAACTGCAGCCTGGACAGGAAGTCAGACACATTTCCTGAAGCGTGTTTCTTTAGGATTTAGGGTTAATGAAGCTACACAGAGGCATAAGAGGGAGTAAGGATCCTTCTCCTTATTGAGTGGCCAGCAATAGGGCTAGCTAGAACCACAGTCCTGACGCTCAGGGGAGTGTCACTCAGATGCTTCCTCCCAGAATAAATGTGCAGACACTGGGCAAGGCTTTGCCCCACCTCACCCATCCAATGGCCAAGAGCTGGCTGGTTGCTTGGGGGAGTATAGTACACCTTTAAAATGGATGCAATAAGTTACACCCCACCCCAAACAAAGAGCCCTAGAAGGCCTTACGCTTCTGAGGCACAAGGCCTCCTACAACTCTCCCTCAGGCAGTGTGTGTAAGCACCACTGCTTTCTATGAACTCCATGACAAAAGCATGCTCTAGCCCAGTGGTTTTCAAACTGGGTTACGCATATCCCTAAAGGTACATGAGCTCTTGTCAAGGGGTATGCAAGAAAAATCCTATAATGGCAGACAATGCATTTTATTTAGTAGAGGTTTTCAAACTCTGAGGTGCACCCCCCTGGGGGGACTCAGGCCAGTGACGCTGGGCGGGACTCAGGGGTGGAGTGCCACCTCCACCCCCGACTCACCTCAGCAAAGCCACCCAGCCTGAGTTACAATTTGAGTTACAATTTTTGGTTGCAACAGGCTGGGTGGCCCACTGAAGTGAGTCAGAGGGTGGAGGTGGTGCTCCCTCCCTGAGCCCCACTATGCGGAGCTGGCCTGAGCTGCCTAGCGTCGCCACTTACCCCTTCCCCGAACATTCCTCCACGCCCACCTACGGAGGCGCACCCCACAGTTTGAAAACCTCCAGAAGCTGTTGCTAAATGGAAAGCAGAAATCTGGGGAGCACGTGACTCCGCGTGTCCCCTCCAGGCATCGCCTCTGTCTATCTCAGATGGGGATGCGTGGGGACTACATTAATTGGAAAGGGGTATACAGCCCAAAGTTTGAAAACCACTGCTCTAGCTCTAAACAACCATTGTTCTCTTTGAAGCTATGCCAAGCTTAAGCCACAAATTACAGATAAACAGCTACAGTTCAAGACAGAAAAAATGATTATTTTCATGAGTTACTGACATGCTGGATTTAAAACTGAAAGTGGAGAGGACAGAGAATTCAGCCAGGGACACAAGAACAGGAGTGAACATCTGAAATGCAACCGCAAGACTGGATAGGATTATGAAGTCATCTGGCACATTTCCACTAGTGATGATACACACTGGAATCAATGGTGGAGTGGTAAATAACGAGGACAGGGCAGTCATACAGAGCGATCTGGATCACTTGGTAAGCTTGCCCCATCCAAAAAGAATTCATTTCAATACAGCCAAAAGTCAATACATCTAGGTACAAGGAATGCAGGCCATATCTATAAAATGGGGACTGTATCCTTGAAAGCAGTGACTTTGAAAAGGATCTGGGCTCATAGTGGACAAGCAAATAAACCGTGTGATACTGTGGCAAAAAGGGCTAATGTGATCCTTGGATGCATAAACATGGGAGTTGGGAGTAGGAGGTGATTATTACCTTTTTAATACAGCATGGGTGAGACCGACACTGGAATACTGTGTCCAGGTCAAATATCCACATTTTAAAAAGGATGTTGAAAAACTGAAGAGGGGGAAGAAAAGAGCCACAAAGTGACTCTAGGGCTGGAGAAAATGCTTTACAGTGAGATTTAAACTGCTCGATCTGTTTTGCTTGTCAAAAGAAGATTGAGAGGTGACTTGATTACAGTGCATAAGTACCTTCACGTGGAGAAAATACCAGGTACTAAAGGGCTCTTTAATCTAGTGGAGACAGGTATAACAAGAACCAATGGCTGGAAGCTGAAGCCAGACAAATTCAAGTTAGAAATGGGGGGGGGGGGGGGGGAGATTCAAAAAGCAGGTAATTAATAATTAGAACAAATTACCAAGGGAAGTGGTGGATAGTTTTCAGCTCAAGACTAGATGCCATTTTGGAAGATGTGTTTGGCTAAAACACAAATTACTGGGCTCAACACGTGGATAACTGGGTGAAACGTAATGGCCTGTGGTATTTCAGGTCAAACTAGATGACCTCTTGGTACTTTCTGGCTTTAAACTATATTAATCTATGGAAGAGTTAAAAAAAATCGAAATTGGCTTTTTATCATATATGCAGTTGTTTTACATTTTGCATTTCACTCATCTTGGACCTACGAACAGCCTGTTCAGTTTCACTTTCTGCTTTTCCTTTGCTTAAAAACGTTGTTTGGGTTTTAATTTCATTTTCATTTAAACATTCTTTCTGTATTTGGCTTTGAGGTTTCTAGGTTTTTAAAAACAGAACTTAAATGTCAGGCCTAGAACCAGTTAACATTGCCCCTTTAAACCCTTAATGCAGAAAGTTCAATTTCATGGCACATATCCAACTGTCAGCAACAGACTATGCAGCAAACTGACAGATTTTGAAAATCTTCTAAGTATATTAAACATTATGTGGTTTAATCCTGCAGAGGGTAGTGAAACATTGGCAGGTATTCCTAAATTAGTATCATAATTTGTCTCTTTAATATCACCTCAGTAAATATTTAGCTGTTACATCTGTTGAGAACAATCTCTGGATACCAAGAACGGTCAAATCCGCAACAAATAGCCAATACGTTTATGTAGCAGCTATACGAAAACAGCATTTTCTGACCCCTCTGCCAGCTCTGCACATCCTTGACTATGTCAGTGTTTCTCAGATGGTAGACACTGTCACCAGCCCATTCCTACTGGGGAATAGGAAATGGAGCACAGCAGTGGGAACAGGACAGGCTCAGTAAGGAGAGATTCTTCTTACAGATTCTTATAAAGCAGGAATTGGATACAGCTATTTGAAAGCTCCCCAACCTTCCCTCGATGGTCCTGGGGTGATATCTTACATACAGGAGTGTAAGCAAACACCCACTCAGCCACTCTCTCCTCCTGGCTCCCAGAACTCTCAGCTGAGCCACAGGAGCACATGTAGCATGGGCCCACAGAGCCATCAACAAATCTTCTCCTCTAAACAGATGAGTAGGAGAAATTGGGAGGTGAAAAGTGAATGAGAAAGTTGATGGCTGGGTGGGAGAGAACAAAAATCAGGAGACAGAAAGTGGACAATAAAAGGCAGAGATATTAGCAACTGCATGCAGGAGAGCTTAGCAAGTATTTTCCTCTGATATTTGGTCTACCAAAGGGGACCACTAAGAACTCTGATACACGATATTTACAAGACAGTAAATAAAGTCCTGTTTAATGAAGACTGAAATTACATTTTCTAGACACAGTTTTGTTTAAGCACTATATATTTTTCATTTTTTACTACAAGTACATTTTTCATGACAACAGGATCCTGTTTGTGATTGCACAATCACTTGCTATGGAAATCATGCCAGAAAAAGAATTATAACTTCTACTGTAGAATGAACACCAAGAACAAAGGAAATCCTCAGAAACACAGATCCTGTTTTCATTCAAATGTCCTTGGTAATAAGCACAATTGTTTCTAAAAGGCATGTTATTCCCCAGAATTTTTTTTGTGAGGCATCATCATTTGTTTTAATCTTACCTCATTCTGAAGGAAGATGAACAAACAAATGGTTTATTCCATGCTAGCACTACCACTTTTTATATTATTCAATGGCAAACTAAAATTTACCATCAGAAACATGCAACAGAATGCTAGACCTTTAACATAAAATGACAGAGTCATGCTATATTTTCTCCTGTTGAAGTGTGTTTAGGTAAACTAGTTTATTTGGGCACTGAATCTGAAAATCTTTTAGCCTTCTCACACTGGGCTTACAGTGCTTGAAACAGCTTCAAGTGCAGAAACACAATAGTGAACAAATTGCACCTAATAGCTCTCTATTTGAAAAGATGAGTGAAGGAGGTTGGTTGTAATAGCTGTGCAGGCAAGAAGTTGTAATCTGCATACAAAAGTGACTCCCAGTACCGTTGAATGGGATGTAAATAGGATATCCTAACTGATGAATCCACTTGACAAGTAGAAAAACAAAAAACAAAAAAAACAGATTACAACTGCTTCAAAGCCAAGATGCACTCTTTACCTGTAAAAATGAAATAAATCTTCCCATCTGTATTTGGGAATCACCTTCCACCATGCTGGAATCTGTGGCTTGAAAGATAAACAAAAGCTTCACTGACTTTAGGAATATCAGACAAACCTATTCATTACACTGAAGCCTGGATGACAAACCAATTTTGTTTGACCTTTAATTAAAGCACACTGCTATAAAGCAATGTATTTCCAATGAATCCTTAACAAAGACTTGACTGTGCTTTGCTAAACAGAGAACATCTTCTTGTTCTGTATTTCTATAGGACCTAGTACCATGGGGTCCTGGTCCATGACTGGGGCTCCAGAGCACTAGCCTCAACATAAATAATAGGATGTTACAAAGTACCAAGTTTCCTGGAGCACCAGTTTAACATTGTGTCAGCATTTATATCTGTAAACACATTATTCTGGCAATTATAATTGGCCATAAAATCTCATTTGACAAAATCTGGCATACGGAGTTATTAAAAACTTAATGCGTAAGACTTTTATACAAGACCACTATGAATAACAATAGCTTTAATTTTAAAAATTAAATTGGGTAAGAAGTTAATCCACAATAGGGATTAAGAACCTGTGGTATTGTGGATTTAATTTGAAACCTTAGTATAGTGTGCACAATAATTGCTTTTCTAATGGCAGTCTGGAGGGGGCTTGTGCAAGTCCTTTGTTAAAAGAGCTGACTTCAGGTCCAGTGAAAGAAAATCTCAGCCGTTTTAAATTCTACCCCCTTTGCTTTAAGAAGATAGCCTTGAAAATCTACATCAATATAAACCAATCAATGGGGATGAAAGGCACAAGCAGCTAGGCTCCACTCTTCTGCAGTAGAAGGCTCTGAGATTCCTAAAGACTGTATCTTTCTCCAACACACACTTTTTAATGTACAAGTCATTCTGTTAAATTTGATGTGTACCCCAAATAAACATCTTGCTGACACCACCCCTAGGTCAGCCCTGTGCACAGTGATGTGATGGTGGAGGACAGGAATTTGTCACATCGGGAGAGGAGAACAGAATTTTTTTTTCCCCAGAGGCCAACTCAAAAATGCTCTGCCTCCTATTTTCAGACCCTGCCAAGACAGGGACCTAGCTAGCTGCTGCTCACCCAAGTAAGCCTACAATTGCTATGGCAGCTGCTACAAGAGGAACAGCTGGCTTTCATGCATCTAGAGGTGTTGGTTAGAGGACTGCGTTCCCATCCAGAGGTGTTGGTTAGAGGACTGCGTTCCCATCCATTCCCTGTTGCTGGCTTCTCCAGGAGGAAGAGGAGAAACAGCAGGACCAAACTGCTGTCACAGAATAAGCAGCTTACAGCTGCTGCAGCCCTCTTTTCTCCCTGCCAATGAGGCAGAACATTTCTGAGGGACACCTTTGTTACAGTTTGGCAGTATGTCACTATGATTCAAAAGGCTTTAAACATGTCTGGTAGAAGTCTGCTTTAAAAAGTTATCTGCAGTTAGAGAAATGATTAATCAAAAGAACCAAGACAGTCATATTTTACAGCGCACCTAGAATGTGCTAGACACAGTCCCAACCTCAAAGAATTTACACACTTCTATAATCCTGTCTATCCAAGGATTTCAAAAGGCTTTACAAAACTCTAATGAACTGAGCTTCACAAGGCTACTGTAAAAGAGGCATTATCTTCCCCATCTTTCTGATGGGAAAAACAGAAGTTTAGTGACTAGCTCTGAGGTCACACAGGAAGTCAGTAGCACAGTCAGGAGGAGAATTCCGATCTCCTAAGTCCTGTGCTTTAACCCCAAACACCGTGCTTAAAAGCAAGATGTCACTAGTAACCCCTTCATGTATGAGTTATCAGTTTTACGCTGTTAAAAAAAAAAAAAAAAAAGTAAACTTTCACCCAGAGGGAGATCTTATGACCTATCAATTGGGAAAAAAAAGCAGAGCCCTGCATTCTGTCTCTCTCTCTCTCTCTATATATATATATATACACACACCCACACACACAGGCATGAGGCACTATAACCCACCCCTTACTACTTTAAAAACAAGTGTCTATGTTAAAGTGTTACAATTTGGCTTACACTATCTTAAAATGCAGAAATTCAGAATTAAGTATAGGTAGGCCTCCAACCTTCAGTAGTATCATGGCCTTAAATCCATTGACACCAGTGGTTTTCATGCCAAGATAATGACTCAAGTGATTAACCAGCACTAATATGCCTATGTTTTGACAGCACAAGCAGTGTCAAACCCTGCTCACTTTACTCATGAGGTACTGAAGCCATTATGGCTCTTCATGAGTAAGGCAAGCAGGATTTGGTCCATTGTATATATTGTCACATGTTGTCTGAAGATATCTTGCAAAAATCTATGCATTGTGAGGAGGAGTTGGATACGAGTTTTAGGGCTAATTACTTATATTCAATATATAAACCTTGAAAAATAACTGCAATAGTACACAGGGCCGCCCAGAGGATTCAGGGGGCCTGGGGTCTTCAGTGGCAGGGAGCCCCCGCCGCTGAATTGCCGCCGAAGACCCGGCGCTTCGGCGGCGGGCCTCGGGGCGGAAGGACCCAAAGACCTGGAGTGGAAGAAGCTCCGGGGGCCCAGGCCCCACAAGAGTTTTCCGGGGCCCCCGGAGCAAGTGAAGGACCCCGCTCCAGGGGCCCTGAAAAACTCTCATGGGGGCCCCTGCGGGGCCCAGGGCAAATTGCCCCACTTGCCCCCCCCCCACCCCCGGTGGCCCTGATAGCACATGTGCTCACAAAGTAGTTTTTTAAAATACAAGACAGTGTGAACCTACATTTCAGCATTTAAAGGGAAGATGAAATCTTTTTTTTTTTTTTTTTTTAAAAGCCTCATGCTGCACTTTCTGAAAGAAACTGTCTCCCTCTCTTTGTATGCCTAGTGCCCTGCCCTCTCTCCAAATCCTTCCTTAAAAGCCAAAAGTGTTCAAACACTCTCTTGCCATCAGTCCCCATTTCCTGCCTCTCATATAAGCAGTCAACACATACATAAAGCAGAGACAAAATATCAAGGAAGTTCCCACTACTATACCAGTGCTTCACAGCAGATAATGGCTATTTCTGGCTAAAATCTTAATGATGTTTGATGTTAATTCAATGTAGTTACAAGACACTGATATGCAGGGCTTGTATTGTAACAGAGACCAGGAGTTCAGGTTTTCATCAATAGAAAAAATGTAGTAAAAGTACATTTCTAAGCCTATAACATAAGAGTGCAATTATTTTAATATAAGCAGCAGCAACAGCATAAGAAAACACTATTTGACACTATAAATGGAACTACTTACCTCCTTCTCCATAAAACAAGAGGCCATTATAAAATTTAGTTTCCGCCTACCAACAAAAGGAGAGATTTTTTCCAGATTAAAAAGGTATAAATACTCAATTTACAAAAATACATGGCTTTTGTTTGCAGGATTAGAAGCTAAAAAATGCCAAGATGTAAAATCTATATTTCAATTTGCCAAACTGTAAACATTTTATAACAGTAATAAAGACAGGCTGTAGGAATTACCTCATATTTTAACTTCTTGATTTCACAGCAAAGGGCAGCATACACAGTTATTACTTTGTTCAGAACCTAAACTCATCAAGGAAAAAAACAGAGTTACAAGTGTTGTATAAAAGTATAATAAATAAAAACATATTTGACACATTTTTCATGTTCAAAGCGCTCTACAAAAAAAAATATTTACAGATTTTACTACAGAGTAATTAAAAAATTCTAAATTTAAAGCATTTTACCTTGTTTTCTGTATTTATGAGCTCCAGCAGGGAAGACTGTTCATAGGGCAAAAGCTAAACATTAATTGAAAATAGAAATATTAGAAGACTTTCTTTAAAAAAGCATATGTTTAATTTCTAAAAGGAATCACCATTTATATGATTATATTAAGCAACTTAATTTTTTCAACCTAGTTCCAAATGCACTCAGTACCAAAAAGACACTAAGTATATGCTATGGCAGGCTACCATGGAGAAAATTTCCAGTTCTCATATTACATGGACTCATCAAGTCCTTTTTCATGAAGGTATGCAAGGGTAAGAGACAAATGAACTATGTGAAATGTATAACAATTATAGAAATATTAAAGCAAAAAGTTATGACTGCTATAAGACATCTACTGGGCCCAATTTTTAAATGGCTTCTAATTTTGTAATTACAAAAATGTGTGCATACCTATTTGTGCAGGCAGGGCATGTATTTGCATACATAAACACTTATTTTGGATTTGAAAGTCAGTCAAGAGCTTTTCTACCCCATTTGTGCATGCTAACACTGAGTCTGGATGCACAAGTTCAAAGTTTAACCCACTAAGGCTTCTGGGCAGGCACGTTCCCAGAAGGGGATAAAACTTAAGTTCTGTTTTTAAATAATGCCTGTAAATTCAACATAAAAAAAGAACTAACATTTTGTACTTCATGAAGGACAGGAAGTTTGTGACCAGAGAAATAACTGGCTTTAGAAGGAGGAGGACTATTGTGTGGGTTTTTTTGCCCTCCTTTAAAATGCAATCACTGAGGCTAGTGAGCCAAATGTAACCTAACCTGTATTTTAGTTGCAAATATATCTATGCATGGCTCAGTTTACACCACTGTGCTCAAATATTCTGTTCTTCTGTACGGAACAAGAATTGTACGCAAGAATTTGGTTCCCTGAACTGCTCAGAATGTAGGATTCTTTTAAGTTTCACTAAGCTCCAAAGGACAGAGAAAAAATAATGTGAAATGATATCTGACAATCAACAATGATTTGCTATTTTATGGTTAAAATGGGTTAGGGGAAATTTTTTTGGCACAACTTAAAAAACTGAACAAATAAAAGGGCACAATTGCATGGACCTTTTCCCTTCCAGGTTACAGGGAAAATATATATTAGTGACTGTCTCATTACAGTGCAAGCTTAGCCTCAAAAATATTTTTGTTTTAGCTCTTTAAAAATATCTTAATGCGCTAATATACTTTTAAATATTTTACCTGAAGGTAACTTTTCTAGAAAGATATTTGAAACAGTTTTCTGTAATTTGTAAGATTCAAAAAAGTTTATAGTTCTATTTGGGTCTATCAACAGAAGCATCACTTTAAATAAATCACAACTAAAAAAGGCTTCAGGTCCACTCCAGACAGAAGGCACAATGGCTACTGGCCCATAGAAGTGCCATGAACATCCGAGACTCTACAGACAGTGGTTACTAACTCTTCTAAAAGGTCTGAACAGGGTACAAGAAAGAGATGGTGTACACTTTTTCCAGCAGCTGTAGAATGCCAAATTAGACACCCTGCAAGCACCCTTTTCCCAAGAGTTTGTGTCTGACCAACACAATCGCCATCTACACTCCAAAGAGCCTAATTATCAATGATGGAGGGACAGGACTCATTTAGCACCCCAACATTCTAACATTATCAGAAAACAACCTGCCCTCAGTCATTTGGGGAAGAATACTCTAAAGCCTGAAACATGCAGGCAAAGCCTGGCTGACAATGACATTCCACTGATCAGAGATAAAGAGGCCGTTAGGCCAAGACCATATCCTCAGGGTGACTCTAATCGCTCATAAATGCAGTTTAGAAATCTGACTAGTAGAGTTCAAAAGCAGAGACCTTGCAATACCTTCAAACTCTCTTCCAACTATACAACTCATTTGCAAGCGAGAGATTTTTTGGCTTCCAGATTGGCACACCATGATACCAACAGCTTCAGCCTTATGGTTCTCATGCAGCCCAGGAGAGAATAAGTACTGTATTCTGAAATGAGAGCTCCATCTCTGAAGGCTTTTCATAGATGCTTGGTAACAGAACTATAAGCTATTGGACAATCACATTTCTCCATTTAATTTGACAGTTTTGTATTGATGGAATACGAGAATGTTTGCCCAGTAAATCTGATCATTCCAGAGATTCATTAGTAAAATCATAACTGAATTCCTCTGAAATGCATTATTCTAATTTGTAGAAGACGTAGATAATTCCAATATGCATTAAATATATACAGACCTTTAATGCTATAGGATCAAGATTGAAGTCCCAAACATCTCCAACTGAGTCATCCAATGCATCTTCTATTCTCCTCAGCTGAGAAGTATATTCCTCAAGAAATTTCCCATAATTCTTCAACTGTACTTCAGCATGAATTTCTAAGAGTAAATAGTAATATTTATGTAGTATCATAAAGTTAAAGTATTTTATAGGATACTCACTGAACTGCAATATCCTACAGATTATTTAAAGTAAGATCTAGTTTAATCCGTTATTTAGTTTACAACATTGTTTCCTGAAATCACTTTCAGTTAACAAGGTTGACACCAAGAAAATGCAAGTTTTTCCCTTGGTTTATAAACTCAAACATACCAATTTAAAGGGAAGTTATGTTATTTGCCAAGAGCAGCAAAACAGTTACGTTATTTTTTAGTTTATGCGTATTTTCAAGACTGACCTTAAACAAGCTAAACTACCAGAGATGTCAACTTTACAACATGAAGATACTAAGTAGATAGCATATACAGACAACTCAAATTATGACATCTTAAACTTAATATTGCACATTAGTTGAAAGAGAGATCCCTAACCAAACATCTATGGTAATATTATACCCTTGAGGCAATGAGTGTCTTATCACTTCTTAGAACTCACTGGTAACTGCATTAAAAATAGCTGTTCCTACCACTACCTCCTACTTTGATTGCAGGATTACGTTGTCTTAAGTCACCACCCAAAATTCTAACCATCTTCAAGCTAACTCTCCCTCTGTCAGAGCATTCTGCTCTACCACCACTCAGAAATTAGATGGCCAAATGAAGCATGGCAGCCCACTCACTGCCAAAAGTGGTGATATATTCAAGCAACATTCCATTGGGCAAATATCAAGAATATTTGTGTTAGTTGGTAAATTAAGTATGCAGGTCACTGATCTTTATAAGTGCTGCTGCCTGACTGCATGCTTCTGGCAATAAAGTGCGTGGTTGACTGGTCAGTTCATAACTCTGGTGTTCATAACTCTAAGGTTCTACTGTAGTTAAAATGCCCCAAAGAAATGGAATTCTTGTCCCAAATTGTTTACAGCCTAGATCAGTGGTTCTCAAACTTATTTGACTATACCCGCCTTTTTTCTATCTGTAGTAGTTTATGTCCCGACTCCTGCCACACAAATATTTATATACCAATCAAAAAAAAAAAAAATCAACATGCAACTCTCACTAACTATTAAAAACAGTAAGGCATCGATTTAAATAGAGCCAATGATTCATTGTAATAACAGCAAAAGCAAAACTGAGATTGTGGTCAATGCTTACAATTAAATGTACACACTGCATCATGGTTAAACACTGGAATAAACTGCCTAGGGAGGTTGTGGAATCTCCATCTCTGGAGATATTTAAGAGTAGGTTAGATAAATGTCTATCAGGGATGGTCTAGACAGTATTTGGTCCTGCCATGCGGGCAGGGGACTGGACTCGATGACCTCTCGAGGCCCCTTCCAGTCCTAGAATCTATGAATAGCAAATGGATTAACATACAGATGGCAACAACTTTGTATAATGCTATGCAAGCTTAACAGATATCCATCAAAATGCACAGTGCCATCTACAGTCAAATGCACAGTGCCATATGAGGACCTAATATGTCTGAAGGAATCAGTTTTGCTAGTTATTCATTGCTGTGGGTAAAATGTGTGCAGTAATTTTTTTTCCCCTGGGAGCCAGTGCAGAGAAAATACTTTGTAATTGGTGTTAATACCATTTATACTGTTCCACCACTGATGGGCAGCCTCCTGTAGAATAGAAAAATAGCTGTTCTATCTTGTCCCCATAAAAAACAATTAAGTGGACAAAAATATAAGCTCTGATGCAGCAAACACACATACAAAAATATTAAGCATACAAGCAGTCCCGTTGATTTCAATGAGACTACTAATGAGAATAAATTTAAGCACATAAATAGATGTGTTCAGGATCAGGACCAGAGTAGATTCAATTGATACAGAAGGAATTCTGTAGCTACCTCAGTATTTGAAAAAAATTCATTCACAAGAGGCAAGTAGGAAGCTTGCCACTTCGTGGTAGTGGGGCAGATACCCATTCGTTTCTATAGGATGTAAGCTTTAACTGAATATAAACATTTCCGGCTCTTATAATTGTGAAGGTAACTATCCAAAGGGCAAAAGTTAAAATGCCAGGCTAGATGCTTAGCCCCTGAAGCAGTTGATGTGTTACAATGTTATATACTAATCATCTCTCAATCACACCAACATCCAGGCTAGAACAATTTAGAAGTACCTGTCGTTGGCTGCCAAATTTAGAGATATGTTCAACCATTAAACTGGTAGAAGCTGTTTGCCAGCCAGTTATAGAAAGAGTTTGAAGTAATAAGGCAACTTTTGTTTGTAGCCTCTCATGTAGGTGCAAAGACAATATTTTCTTCACTTGGACAAGTTCACTCATTTGAGAAATTAACTGGCAGTACAGCAGAGAACGCAGTAAATCTTATTTTGTCATTTCCATGCACTGAACAAAAATCCTACTTCAGACGATGCAGATATTATACAGAAGGATAGGAAGTCAGTGCAGACACAACACTTTATAAACTGTACTCAGATTTGATTGATTCAATTTCCTTTCAGCCATTAAAAATGAAACCACTAAGATTTGGAGAATGCAAAACCTTACTCAACAGTGAAGATAATACAATTACAGAAATTTTATAAAGCAACGGAGAGTCCTGTGGCACCTTTAAGGCTAACAGATGTATTGGAGCGAAGTGGGCATTCAACCACAAAAGCTTATGCTCCAATACATCTGTTAATCTTAAAGGTGCCACAGGACTCTCTGTTGCTTTTTACAGATCCAGACTAACACGGCTACCCTTCTGATACTTGACTCTAATTGTATTAATATTCTTTAATAAGACAGACAGTACTTCTATACTGGGTATACATCATCCCATGAGGATTCATTAATGATAACTGCATTGTTATATATAGGCATGGAAAGATTAGATTTTTATTGGTAATATGTTGGTAAACCTGAATTTCACCGTACACACACAAACCAACAAACAGTATTTTCATCGATAATCAAAATTCACAGATAGGCCAAGTAAAAAGAATTCTTCTTGAGAACTTCTTAGATTTGATATAAGAATATTTACTTTGTTTATTTTGACATGTGATGTTGACAATTTCTATTTTAATGGTTATCCAGCCTTAACCTTTTGAATCTCAACATCTACTGTCATTATATAATTGTCGTCTAACCCTCCCACAATTTCCCGCAACAGTGAAAATTTATTTTTAATCACTTTTTGTTTCTGTTTAAACATCAATATTATCTGTCAAAATTGTAAGAAAATAAAAGCTGAATTTTGCCAAGCCTAGTTATATATGTGGCATCAATGCAACATTAAGAGCAGGTTAGACAAACACCTGTCAGGGATGGTCTAGATAATATTTAGTCCTGCCTTGAGTGCAGAGGACTGGACTAGAAGACCTCGAGGTCCCTTCCAGTCCTATACTTCTATGAGTCTATGATTCTACACCAGACTGATTTGGTCCCCCATTTCCTCTGTTTAAACAATTATAATACTTAATAGTTAGATGTAAGATTTAGTTGTAAAGTTAAATGAGACCAACTTTATTAAAAAAATCTTTCATATCGTGGATTTTTATCCAGCTTGCTTGGAATACAAGAAACTTCCTTTTAAAAACAGGCATACCCATTTTGTTTTCCTATCGCTTTGCTCATTGAGAAGTAAGCTGCTTGTCCTCTATCAAGCTGGTGTGAAAGAAGTACCTCATGTCAGAGGCTCTCAGCTCCGCACACCTGCTAATATCTGGGAAGCAATGATTAGGCACCATTTTATGAAAAGCTATACTTTAAACTTTCCTTTTTCGGTGCATACAATTGTTAGAAATCATAAATAAGTCAAGTCAGTTTTCATTGAAAGTAAATAAAATAAATGTGGCATGAACAGACAACCACTTGGGAAACTTATACTGTTTATGTGAAACAGCAGCTCATGACAGACATATTTGCTCAGTAATAACTGGTGTAATTAATTCAGCTTGACCATTCATTTTACAACACATGCACTCTCTGTTTAGAAAGTAAGTTGTCTACAAGGACAGAGAATTAATGGATTTTTGACAAGCACACAAGCAGGCTGACAAAGAGTTAAGCTTCATTTTAAAAAAAGTTGAAGTGAAATTGCAAGCGAATGCCCTACTTAGTTCCCTTTGAGCCACAGCAAAAACACATCACGGAACTAATTTATTCCAGCATGACTTATCCAGCTAATCAAGACAGCAACTGCAATGAAAGAGGCTTCACTGTTTCAGCAGGAAAAATCCCCAATTCATGCAAAATTCAGTGTTTCCCCATGTTTGATGCCCACCTCAGTGTTTGGGATATTTGCTAAAACCTCTCAAATGGGGGCCTGTGGAGGGAGGAGAAACAAAAGGAAGATGAACCTTTGAATCACAAATTGAATATGAGTCAACAATGTGATGCAATTATGAAGAAAGCTAATATTCTGAGGGGTATTATTAGGAGTGTGGTATGTAACACAAAAGAGCTACTTGTCTTGCTTTACTCAGGACTGGTGAGACCTCAGCTGGAGGACTGTGTCTAATTCTGGGTGCCACAGTTTGGGAAAGATGCAGACAAATCGGAGCGTCCAGACCAGAGCAACAAAAATGATAAAAGGTTTAAAAAAAACCTGATCTATGAGGAAAGGTCATGTTGAATCTTGAAAAATAGACCACTGAGGGGGGACCTGATAATTTTAAAATACCTTAAGGGATGTTGTTCAGAGGAAGTTGATCAATTGCTCTCCATAGCAACTGAAGCCAAAATAAGGAGTAAATTGCCTTACACTGCAGCAAGGGAGATCCAGGTTACATACCAGGAAAAACTTTCCGACTGAAGAGAAGCGAAGCTCTGGAACAGGTTTCCCAGGGAGGCGGTGGAATCCCCATCGCTGGCGGTTTGTAGGAACAGGTGGGGCAGACGCCAGCCAGCGATGGGCTAGGACAGGTTACCTGGCCCTGCCGCAGCACAGGGGGCTGGAGGTGGTGACCTTGCTACGATCGCAACCCCACCCTCAACCCAGGCAGCCGGACACGGACACTGAGCCCCCGACCGGCTCTGGGCAGGGCGGGGCCCGTGGCGCGCTGCCCCCCCCGGGGAGAGGCCCAGGGCTGGGCCGGTCGCTCGCTCCCCGGCCCCGCCGGCAGGGCAGGACACACGCGCGCCAGGCAGCCGGACAGGGACACTGAGCCCCCGACCGGCTCTGGGCAGGGCGGGGCCCGTGGCGCGTTGCCCCCAGGGGAGAGGGCCAGGGCTGGGCCGGTCGCTCGCTCCCCGGCCCCGCCGGTAGGGCAGGGCACACGCGCGCCAGGGAGGCGCTGGGGCACCGGGTGCGACCGTCCCCCATCGCGCGCTGGCCCTTTGACTCCTGCCCGCGCCCCGCTGCTGACGGGAGGGGCCCGGGGCCCGGCTCTCGCCCCCGCCCCCCGCTTACTCTGCGAGCCGTCGTCGAAGCGGTCGAAGTCCCAGTCCGGGGAGAGGGTCTCCAGCGCCATGGCAGCAGCGCCCGGGCTCCGACACGGGACTTCCGGCAGCGCGCGCGCGCTGCACGCCGGGAAATGGAGTGCGGCGGGGCGTGCGGCGGCGGCCGCAGGGCTGGAGCCGCCAGAGGACCCCGGGCACGGCCCGGAACGGCCGGCGCAGCAGCGCCCCCTCCTGGGGCAGCCGCGGGAACTGCAGCAGCCGCCACCGCCACAGCTCGGCCGGAGCCCGCCCACTTCCCGGTTCACCAATATGGGCAAGCCGGGGCCGGTACACCTGGCACTAGTTGGGGGTCAGGAGCCTTGGATGCTATTCCCGGTTCTGACACTGAGCTCCTGGGTGACCGTGGGCAGGTGACGTCGCCCCTCCGTGCCTCAGTTTCTGCACCCGGTGTCTATCTTGTCTACTTACATTGTAAGTCAAAAAGAAGAACAGGAGTACTTGTGGCACCTTAGAGACTAACAAATTTATTAGAGCATAAGCTTTCGTGGACTACAGCCCACTTCTTGTAAGTCAGTGGCTCTCAAACTTTTTTACTAGTGACCCCTTTCACACAGCAAGCCTCTGAGTGCGACCCCCCTTATAAATTAAAAACACTTTTTAATATATTTAACACCATTATAAATGCTGGAGGCAAAGTGGGGTTTGGGGTGGAGGCTGACAACTCGCGACCCCCCATGTAATAACCTCACGACCAGGGCCAGCTCTAACTTTTTTGCTGCCCCAAGCAGCAAAAAAAAGCGCCGCCCCGCCGTAACACCCCCCCCACTGAGTGCCATGCCGCCGACCCCCCCCCGCCAAGCACTGCCGAACAACCGCCGCCCCTCGCCGCGCTGCCGAACACCTCCCACCCCCAGCTGCGCTGCTGAACCCCCCCACACGCAGAGCGACACCAAACACCCCCCGCCAAGCGCCTCACCGCCGAACACCCCCCGCGCCACACTGCCGAACACCCCTACCCACCAATGGAGCGCCGCGCTGCCGAAACCCCCACTGAGCGCTGCGCCGCCGAACACCTCTGCCCCCCGCACAGCGCTGCACTGCTGAAGCCCCCCTCCCGCCCCCGCGCGGAGCATCACCAAACACTCCCCCACTGAGCGCCGCGCCGCCAAACACCCCTCGCCGAGCGCCGTGCTGCTGGAATCCCCCCCCCCTGCCAAGCACAGCGCCGCGTTGCCCCCTGCCACCCCAAGATTGGCCGCCCCTTACCAGGTGCCGTCCCAAGCACATGCTTGGTTGCCTGGTGCCTGGAGCCAGCCCTGCTCACAACCCTCTGAGGGGTCCCAACCCCCACTTTGAGAACCCCTGTGTAAGTTCTTCAAGCACAGCAAGTTAGTGCTGTGTTTGTACAATATATACTGGGGTCCCGACTCCGGCCTCTAGGAGGCAAATAACACATTTGCAAGTGGAGTGGCCCAGAGCAGCAGCAGGGACAGTCGCAACAGCAGCATTTGCAATAATAATAGGTTTCAGAATAGCAGCAGTGGGAAGCACCTACGGTTCCAGGAGGTGCAGCAAGAATAGGACCACCCAGGCCAGCAATGCCACCATCCTGTGTACCAGCTGCCCAGAAAGCAATAACATCAAGAGCAATGGTAGCAGCAATTTCAATAGAAAGAATATCAGCCCCAAAGGGGACAGCAGCAGCAGGAGCAATACCATTCAGAGCAAAGTGAACACTTGCAATAGTCTCAGCAGCACCAGCGGGTATAGACAGAGCAGCAGCACTTATCTGGGTAAAGACAGCAAATCCACCATTTGGCATTTATTCATTTTAAAGCTGTTTCTGGGGAAGACACATTTTGTTGTGTGTTTCATTAAGACATTTGACATCTCCCTGCTCAGTTTTCATCTCATTTAAATGGATGTGAAAAGAACAGAACAGACTTGAAGCAATGGCGTTGAAATTCATTTCTTGTCAAATTACAGAAACAATAAACCAATCTTTATTTCAAAGATAATTTCAAATAAGAGAGATGATGCTATGTGTATTTTTGGTCTGTGTTATCAAACAGTTACACAGCACCACCAGTGTCTCCCCTCAATTCCCTGGTTTCTGTTGAAATAGCTACTTTAGATTCTTTTAAAAGGTCACAAAAAGTTTAAGCGGCTGATTGTGCAACATGCTGACCATCAGCAAAGGACTGGGATCTCTCACTTTCCATTTAAATCAATAGGACTTGTGGGTGCACAGTATCTTTAAGTAGGTATTAAGAATTGCCCCTAATTTAGGCTAGACATTCAGGGCCATACTCTATGTACATGCAGCTTTCATTGAACTCAGTGGAGCCCTCATGTATATTCAAAGCTAGGATATGGCTTCCAATTTTTTAAAAGAAAATAATATGTGAACTGAATATGTACAAAATAAAATGTTCCAGGGCGTGTGCAGTTTTTATGAAGGCTGCGAAACCTGAGGACAAAGTGAGCTAACCAGCCAAATGCACAACAGCCACACTGTTATGATGTGCATAAAATAGAGATGTCCATGTGAGCACAAATTGGAAGACAGAAATGGGAATGCTTTTGAATGAAAATGTTACAGTGAAAGAAAACATTTGGAGAAAAGGTTTTAAGTGAGTTAAGCTTTAGTAACAATTAGATTTTTTTAAAGCATTAAGTTACATGTTGCCCTTTTATGATGCCGTTTTTGAAATGACTGACTAATGCTTTTCAGTTTATTCACTGGGTGGCACTCTTTGTTCAGCTACATTGGTCTTGTAGTTCAGTTGTTGGTACTGCTGGATTTTATCTGACACTGACTCAGACTTGCTTGTGAAAATTACTAGGTTTCTAATGACAGCCAGTCAAGACTAGCTTTGATTGATAAGTATATTGTGCTGACTAAGCAGTGGTTTGTATGCAATTTGCTCAGCTGAGCTTCTTAGGAGATTTTGAGCATCATTTCTGAAAATTAGTTAATCTCTATGGAATTTTGTTTGTACTAGAAAGTTTTTATTTCCTACAGTGTGACACGGTGCTGTTCGCATCTACAAATAGAGCCTGTTGAAGGCCAGCAGCTTGGACATTTACATCACCCAGGGCACCAGGTATGGTTAGAGTAGGAAGGAGTTAGGTAATCTGATTGGGTTTGGAAGGGTAGAAGGGATCACTTACACCCACAGGGAGCATGATGAGCTAATGAGGTAATTAGCTCACCTGTTGGAGAACCCAGGGAAAAAAGCAAGCTGACTCAGGGAGAAGGAAGGGGTCTTTATTCATCTGCTGCTATATTGTGTTGGATATGGAGTTTAAGGAAGAAGCAATAATAAATACACTTGGAGAAGTATTGTAGTGTCAGGTATAATCCACCACGAGGGCTTATCTACCCAGATTTGCATGAGTTGAAGGTGGAGTCTGTTCACATACATATTTATAGGGAAGTCTGTGGGAGTGCTGGAATGCCAAAAAAATCTGTTGTTCGTTTCAGAAAATGCTGTAATTGACTTGAACTTTTACAATAATTTCTTGTTTGATAATTGTAATATTGCCAAAGAGGGATACAATGGGGAGAGTAGTTTATTGTTCTGGTCATTTCATTGTCTGTGAATATATGATTTATGTTGGACCATTGTGTGTCACATTCTATGTAAAGTTCAACAAGTAACTTAAGACTATTATACCACAGAATACTAGAAAATGATAAGGATCTTCCATGTATGTGGTTAGTTGAGCTCTTGGGGGCAGGGACTGTCTTCTTGTTCTGTGTTTGTACAGCACCTAGTACAGTGGGGTCCTGGACCATGAGTAAGGCTTCTAGGTACTAATTTATCACAAATAATATGCAGAAGACTTAATTGAGTGTTCTGGTTATCTATTTTCTTGATGGAATTTGAAAAATACTTTGGGGTCAGATAACTATGGATTTGTAAATCACTAGAAGCCTTCTCTTATAAGGTGCTGAACACATCCTTATCCTAATTCCTACTGAAGTTAGTGGAAGTTTAGAATACTGAAAATCTTGCAGCATTGGGCCTTAAGTTTGTTTGGTACTTGTCAGTAGTAGCTTAGGATATCTGAAAGAGGGTAGGCAAAACTGCTAAACAACATTATTCCTGGAGCTAGTTTATAAACTGCTGGAGAAGAGCATCCAGAGAAAATTCATTACTAGTGTAAATGGGCAAAACTCCTCCGGAGTCAATGGAGCTGCACTTACAGTGGGGCGAATTCTTGGCTGGTGTATCTGCAACAGCACAGGTTATGCAATGACTCTCTGTAGAACATTTACAGCCTACCTGTTAGCTTTTTTTTTTTTTTTTTTTTTAATAGATTGTAGGCAGGAATTTTATCTTGTGGCTGGATTTCCAAAAAAGAAGTATCAGGAATTGCTTTTGGTTACTCTGTAAAAACGAGTCAAGTGTGACTTTTAACAGCTGTATGGGTGGCATACAATTCTGTCATCAGGTAGTTAGTCTTGCCACCATTGATCATGGAAGCAAAGCCAACTAGGCTGAAATGAAATCCAGTCAAGACCAGATGAAAGAAATAATAAAAGCATATATGGTGAGAGCATCTTAAAAACGATAAAACAAGAAATACAAGGTTCTCATGAAAGCTTGCTTTAGTAAGTAGAAAAATATGGGAAAAAGCTGCCACAGTATCTCGTGTTTGAGATGAAACTGTCGTGCAATTAGCATAGTCTTTGTTCTGTTTCTTCTTTAACTAACTCACTTATAACACAAAATTGCCCAAGTATTTGTCAATCTTGAAGGGATGGTTGAAAGAGAAAATATGCAGGAGAAATTTGACCAAAAGTCCTGTCAACGCTGGCTTCTAGCTGCAAGAAAACTACACAGAGCTGACTTAGTTAATCAATAAATCCAGGATGTGACTTTTTCAAGAGGGACCAAATCCTGGAAAGGTCCTGAACACCTGCAGCTCCCATTAACCTTCAGAGTTGCAGGTATTCATTTATTCTCAGAATGTAGCCTTCAGGTATGATTTTAAAAAGTGCTGAACACACCTTGCGGAACACTGAACACCTCCCACTTCCACTGAAGTCAATGGGAATTGATGGTGTTCAGTGCTTCAACGAGATTTGGCCCTACATTTGTTGCTGTGCATTTGTGTACATGCTACTTTGAGTTGATGCTGCTGGACATGTATGTACACATTCTTGTTAGTTTGTGTACTTGTAAGTATAGAGTGGCTCTGGCCATGTGTATGACTAGATCACCAGTTGGCGCATACACTTCTCTGATAGAGTTGGTACTGAAAATTAGGGACCAAAACCAGTTAGATTAGAAGGAAAACCATCCTGGGAAGCTGTTCATGCTTAGTTTTGAATTTTTTTGAAAATTGTATTTATATCCAGCCACAAAAATAAGAATTTTACTAAACTAGAAAATAAACAAAATATTTAATCTCCAACAGAGAATACCAGCATTTGACAAAGGACGAAAACTCCAGGTCTGCAATCCTGCCCCACTGGACCATTGACTTAAGTGAGGCCAAGATTTTATCTCAAATTACTAAACCTGAGGGGCATCTTTTCACATAGATACAGGGGTAATGGTGAAAAACTTGTAATATAGTAGTAGTATTCCAAAAGCACAAGATGTGTGTTGTAATCAGTGTACAGAGTAATGCACACTCTGCTGCTGTGAAACATTACTATGTCACAAGAGGACCTATTGCTCATTTTCAGATGAATAGATCACTTTAATCATTACAGCTTAGATCCACAAAAGGTCTTTAAGTATTGCAATGCTGAGGGTGTCTATGCTGTGATATAATCCCAAGGGTTTGAATTCAGGCTCAAGCCTGATTCCCCTTCTTTCTGTGTACAAATTAGGCTAACTCAGGGCTTGCACCCAGGGTCCCAGGTCTCTGGGGGGTCCAAGCCTGAGTCAAGCTGGGACTTTTTTCTCTGAGAGTCTGTCAAAAGTATCCCACAATCCCATGAGCCTACTTTGCTTGTCCTCTGGACAGTCAAGTTGTCCCACACTGCACCATGACCAAAGGGCTAGCGTGACCATGTTTTGGAAGAGTGCTAGGAAGTCTGGGATATGGGTGGTTGGACTTAGGCCCTCATAATGCTGTGTAGACACTGGAACCCCAGATTTGACCCAGGATTCCACAATTCCTAACCTGGGGTTACAAATAAGTGTAGGCACTCCAAGACCTAGGTTAACACACCCAGGGTCTGCTAACTCAAGTTCTCCTAACCCTGGACTTACATTGCAGTGTAGACATACCCAAAGTGCCTTATAGGTACCTTGAAAATCAGTGGATCCCACAAACCCTGGGTTAGTTGCCTGTGCTCCATATGCAATGCATGCAAAGAGAGAGATGCCTGAGAATGGAATCCACATTAGGTGGATAGCTGCTTACGTTAGCAAGTGGGAGGAGGAAGGAAGGCAGGAAGAGAAGGAAGCTTAGCACAGTGGTTAGGGCACTTACCCAGGATTTGGGAAACTTGTGTTCATCTGTCCCCCTGCCTGATGTGGAGAAGGGAGTTGAACTTGTCTCTCACACTGCAGAAGAGTGCTCTAAATATGGGCTGGTCTGATGTGGGTGTCTCTCAAGCTCTCTTGGTGAAGCTTTTCCACTTTGCATATTTAATTTTTTTTTATATACTGGGCCAGAGACTGTGTGAGAATGACTCCATAGTCCCATGTGTAGGGCACTTATTTGAGAAGTGGGAGACCCCTATTCAAATCCCTTTGACTCATCAGACAGAGGTGTAAGCCTGGGACTTAACTCTCTCCCATATTAAACTAGCCTTGATTAGCCTTGGGTGAAACTCTGGTACTTCACCACTAAAATTAAGAAAAATCCTCGGCTGCTGCTAAGGCACCCCCGCTTCAGGAATGCCCCTAACAAGAGTTATAACACCCAGGGTTGTAAAGTAGAGACACCCAAGCACTGGGAAGTTTAGGGAGGATACAGAAAGACCCCAACAAATGGTAAAATAGATAAGATAAGCTCTGACCAGCAAATTTATGCTGACCATCTGCACAAATAAAGGTCAGAAATAAGTTACAATTCAGGCATGAAAGATAAAATGTAAAAAAAGATTTGAGCAGGGATGAGGAAACATAAGTGCCAGTGCACAGTTGGTTACATTTTGTTACCTGGAGGTATTGAATAATGTGATAGGTCTAGTGAAGTTAAAGGAGGTAGCTAGTTTTTGGAATCATCCATATTTGGGAATCATCTCCAGACTGCAGTTCAACATCAAGCTGCTAGATCTCTGACCCCTTTGCATGACTGTGACGTGCAGAGGCATCATCGGCATCCATAGACAAGTGGACTGGCCATTGGATGAAGTTTGTCTGTATATTGGGAGTAGTGAGCATAAGAGATTTGCTTGGCATATATGTTCTCAGTGTGTATTGCTAATAAATAATGTTTAGTGTAAGGCTCTTTCACTGGGAAAAGATCCCACAGACCCATAGATCCCTAAGTCCTGTGAGAAAGGGCAGATACTTAAATTGACCAGGTTTCTCCCTGAGCCCTATGGATAAGGGTAGGTGCCTTACACCACGAGCCCTCAGTAGGGAATGGGCGGCGGTACCTAAATTAACTGGGGCATGCCTTGAGCCCTCAGTAGGGTATAGTGAGGTGCCCTAGATTTTTGCAGGTAACAGAAGGTGGAATTGAATCTGGGCTTCCCACCCTAGGCTAGAGTTTATAAGGGAGCCCTCCTCTTTCTCCCACCCATGTGTAGGAATGCATAGCTCCCAAATTGCCAGCCCATGGTTACGGCACACTGTTTCCATGGCTACAAGGCAGGAGTGGCCTTCACCCCAGCGTCTGTGTTTTGGGAAACTTCTTGGCTGGCCTGTTTGTCTCCCTCGCAGCTGGCTTTCACGTGCACAAGATATGGGTTTGCTATCTCATGTTGTTGTACACTGTATGCTTTCCCTATGCGCAAGAATGTAACCAGTTAGAAGTGTTGTAAACAGAGAGGTAGAAAGAATAAAAACCCCAGGAAAGTTTTCCTGGGAGGTTTTTTCGGCTTGAGGCTTTTAAGGCTTTCTGGCTACCACAGACCTGGCGTTCTGTTTCCTTTCCTCTGTCGTCGCCACAGCTGGTGACCCCGACGTGATAACCCCCTGCTCACCGGCTGGATACGCCGAGTGCACCCCCGCGGCCGTTTGCCGCCCCGATTCGTGAGTATGGGGGAGGGACTTTCCAGTGCCCAGAAGGAGCACGCAAGAGAGTTACAAAAGATTATACGGCAGCGATCGTGTGTCGTTGTCCCGGTCGCTCATATTGAGGACCTTCTAAGGGAAATAGGTCGCCAGTGTCCCTGGTATCCGGACTGCGGGTCGTTATGGCTTCCTGACTGGAAAACAGGTTGGAAACTTTGAGGGCATAGTGGAAGGAAAGGAGTAAGTAATTATAAGCATGGGGATTTCAAATCCCCAGGATGATAATTGGAATGGTAAAATGTGTATGAGACAGAGTTTTTGTACCAAGGTGCAAGGCTCTCCTTTATTCTGCAGAATAAAGCAACTCCTCCTTATCCCTGTCTGGCTGTTGTTGGCTCTCAGCTAGGTGGACCTGATATTTCGGTAACGGTTTCTGGCGACTCCGCCGGGACTCTCCTAGCTCGGACATTGGACTCCGGATGGCTGCGGCGAATTGGGAACGGCGCCAACGGGGTGTTTCGCCCCTTTTCTCTGCTTCACCGCAGCCCCTGGGGTTCGTGCTCCGATAAGGTGAGTCCTAATAGGATAAGGAGACACTATCTGGTTTGGTTTTGTTTTGGTTTTGGTTAACCGGTTAATGAATTTCTGTCTTCAGGAGTTAGAAGTAAAAGGCAATCAAAAGACTGGGAAAGTTAATTGTGACCCTTTTTAAGTAAGAATCTTTAAGCTGTGGATAGCTTTGGATCTGGAAGCAAGCCAGAAAGCATCTGTATTAATGCAATTTTCTAACTAATAAGGTAGAAGCCACTGAAACCTGGGCTGCATATGAAACAAATACAAGGAAATATGGGGTAATTCCTCTGTTTTGCCTGAAATCAACAAGAGTATGTGTATATAAAGGAAATATTTTAAGCAATGACTGACTGCCCAGAAGGGGTAGACTTCTGTTCTTTTGTCTTTCAGATTATCAGAGAAAACGGATGCCAGCTGAATAGCATTCAATGTACCATGCATTTACTGGTACAATAGGAATTATTTTTGTGTTCTTTGTCCTGTCTTGTGGTGTTTGTCTTGTGGCCAGAATTGTTGGGTTTAATATTTTCATAAGACAGTCTAGCTCAAAATTAAATAGGAGGATTAAATCAAAAAACAGATACTTGTTTTATTCAACTTGGAATACAAAGTGTTTGGATAAATCAGGAAAATGTGATATACTAAAGTCCAATACATTTGCTTAAGTAAGAAAAAGAAACTTCATTGGCCAGATTTTTTAATTGAAAAATTGTTGTTAAAATTTGCATACCAACAGTCTTTGGAAACAAGGACATGGAAGGTTAACCCGCTCCCCATATTGCCCATGGGATCCTTCTGGCTACCTCAGATTTCTAGCCAGAGGGCTGGGGAGGGAGGAAAGCTATTGAACACCAGAGGTTGTACTGAGTGGACTCCTCAAAAGTGGGTGTGCTTGTCCCGGTTTGTTGCTCCAAAGCTCTGTAATAAAGTTATTTTACTGGAAGGGTGTACATGGCATACATTAAATAATAAGACTAATATACTGTATAAAGACAATGTGTATGTGTTCATTGTTGGGAAAAGGTGTATGAGTGAAGAGTGGAAGTTTCCTTTGTAGGTTAAAAGAAGCTGAGAAAGGGAGAAGAGGAAAAAGCACAGAATGAGTTAACTGAGAGGAAAATACAGCTAGCAGGCTCATCCAAGGTCACAGCCAAAACTTGGCTGACCCCCAAGAAAAGGGGGGGGCTTGAATGTGCCCAAGCAGCTGTAAAATCTGCAAAACACTGCCAGGCATTAATGAAATGTGTTAGGTTTCTTTTCTCACAGGTAGACAAGTGCTACCCAAAGACCCTAGCACCCCTGCCATTCATTGAAACCAGGAGACTGAGTCTATGTAAAGTCCATCAACGAAAGACTGCTTTGGCTCCATGCTGGAAAGGCCCTTTCCAAGTCCTGTTAACCACCAACACCGCTGTGAAGTGCCAAGGACTACCTGCCTGGACCCATGCTTCTCACTGTAAAAAGACCCCTCCACCTCGGGAGGACTCTCCGACTGATAATAAGCCTATTTCTCCTTCTAGCTCTGCTGTGTCTTCTGGACAGCAGGAAAAAAAAAAAGACAAGGTGAAGTGCTAGTAACCTCTCCCTTGTCCACTGACAGACCTACTGTGCCTCTGGATTTTTCTAGAAGAAGCAAAACCATTACAGGGTGATGTGCTAGTAACCTCTCCCCTGTATGATGCTAAACCACACTGTTTCAGGAAAAGAGAAGAAGGAACACTTGCTTCATTGAAACCACAAAGTCCAGGGATTCCTGACTACAAGAGACATTAAGAACTGACCCTGGTGAAGAAACAAAGAATTATACACTGGCAGGAAGAAACTTGTGGGACCCATGCTTGGGAATGTGGTATTGATTGGATTTTGGGATTTATTCTATAGGCTGCGCCCTGTGTTTTGGATAAGTCCTTCAGCATGTATTGCCCTCCCTAATTGGATTTTAAATAAGTACCAAAGGCACCTTGTTGCCATTGCCCCTGCCATCTCCTCTATTACACTATTACCCCTGTAATACATCCAAATACAGACAATGCCATATATTTGATAAAATCAATGAGAGAGGCCATTATTGTTATTTGGTCACCCAATTAGTGAACAATTAAATGAATACCCAAATTGCTCACAGGGGGCTCCCATTAGATTAGCATAACAGAGGGCTTGGGTTATTTCTTCTAGAAAGAAGAAAGACTTGACCGGATCCCTATGGGATGGGGCCAATAGTGCAGCAGCAGTTTGGAATATTTTTAAGAACCAAGAATATGATGAGAAATTGGGGCAATTAGAGAAGGCCATTGGCCTTGTTTCTGGAGTACAATTAACCCAGATACAGGCTGGAGTTGGTGAGTTACATGTCATTTCCGCCCTTAGTTCAATGACCCAGAAGTTGCTGACAGAGATGATATTGAATATCACTGAGGCTGGGAAGGCATTGCAGTGGGATCTAGCATGTTCAGAAATTCAGGATTTCCGGAATGACTAGCTAATGGCCATTCGAAATGATCTAGAGCATCAGGCTTGGCCCACTGCCCTTACAGACACATCAGGAGTACCATCTGATCTATGGCCATGGAGACATACTTGGAGACTTTCTGGGTGGAAGTGCAGACGTTCTCAGTGCTCCTTCCAAGCATATGGACCGGTTGAGGGGGTGTGGGAGCCCACATACCGTATCCTGCCGGGTCCATGGAGAAGATGCATGTGGGATTGGGTAATTCACCAAGACATCTGGGTTTACCTGGCACAAGTATTAAATCAATCTGATTTCTGCCTGGCCGTTGCCCCGGATATGCAAGGTCTGTTAAGTACCTGCCTTGTTCTTGTCTGCAAGTCACCTAGCAACATACCGGTGAATACGCAGTTGGGCCTTAATAACATCATTGATAAATCTGCCATACAACAGCAAATTGATATGCTGAGATGTTATGCTCAAGCCATCCGCCAGGACATTTCCCCTCCTTAGTGGGATTACATTTAGTTATGGCTACCCTCGGGGTAGATAAAAACCCTCTTATAGTATGGGGTTTTAGTTTTAGTCCTTAGTGTTTTATTTTGCTGCTTTGTTCAGTGTATACCCAATCTAGTGGCATTGTGCATGCTACCCTGCGAGGGTGCTCCGTTTAAACACCGCATCTAAAATAGAAAAGGGGGGGATGTAGGAATGCATAGCTCCCAAATTGCCAGCCCATGGTTACGGCACACTGTTTCCATGGCTACAAGGCAGGAGTGGCCTTCACCCCAGCGTCTGTGTTTTGGGAAACTTCTTGGCTGGCCTGTTTGTCTCCCTCGCAGCTGGCTTTCACGTGCACAAGATATGGGTTTGCTATCTCATTTTGTTGTACACTGTATGCTTTCCCTATGCACAAGAATGTAACCAGTTAGAAGTGTTGTAAGCAGAGAGGTAGAAAGAATAAAAACCCCAGGAAAGTTTTCCTGGGAGGTTTTTTCGGCTTGAGGCTTTTAAGGCTTTCTGGCTACCACAGACCTGGCGTTCTGTTTCCTTTCCTCTGTCGTCGCCACACCCATGACCATTCTGTACGGAGTTAGGTATGTTCAGAGCACACCTACAGGATTAGGCTCCACAAGAAAGATAGGTGGGGAAACACTTACCTCCATCTGGTTGAGGATCATGCTGGGGTTTAGGCATGAGATAAGCACCTGAACGTTTGCCTGAGGCAGCAGCGCATGTGCCCAGAGGCAGAAATTTAGGCACCATGGAGACTTTTACAGCAAAAATGAAGGCACCAAGTGAGTTTAGGCACCTACAGGGTTAAGTGACAGCTGAGCAGGGACTTGGGCATTTAAATCCCTTTGTGGAGCTGGTTCTACCTCTATGGCAGAAACATCATTGGAACTGGCCTAAATTGCTGTAATGGTTCTTGAAATTCGAGACAACTGGTTTGGTGATTACTAAATGGACATCTGTATGATTTCCATCATCTTGGAAGAAGTCGTAGGAATGCTGTCATCCATACATGTGATTTAACATACTTCTCAACATGTGCATCCTAGTTCTTTGTGGCTCTTCATCACTATGGAAACTAAAGTAAAATCAATAGACCTGCTCCCTCTGTGTTCTTTAATGCATGATGTATTCCTTCTCCTTGCTGAAGAGGGACACTGGTTTCTGTGGTCTCTTTTCCCCTTTGATGCATTACTTTTCAAAAGGCTGTGAAGTAAGTGGAGATGTTCCTTTGCAGAGGTGTTTTGGAGCCCAAGGTAAATTAAGTAATTAAAATCCCAGTTTTTCACATGTGCATTTTATTAATGCCATGCTTTAGGTGTGTGCAGAATACCACCATAGATCATTACCAGTTGCTAACCTGTGAAGTCCAGATATGCTGCATGAAGCTGAAATGTCAGTTCTTAGATTGATCTTTAGCTGCTACATCACATTATTGACAGTTTGACACACAAGCCTGTATCTAAAGATTCTTAAACATAGGAGAAGTTTGAATCTAGATCTAAACTTTGTGGCTTAGATCTATTTCTAGTACCAACCTCTGTGGAGGTAGTGTCCATTCTGTGGATGGAATATGTGAGAGTTCTATCTATATAGATCAGTAAGACAAACACATGGACTAATTCCTATTGCTGGCTGAGTTAGTGAAATAGTTTGTTTAGCTCATGAAAAAGATTACTTTTTTTTTTTTTAAGTTGAAGGTCTTATTCTTTTTGCTACCTCAATGCTTTTGGCTGGGTCCTGAAATTACAATTCTGTGTGTATATGACCCCAGATGGTTACAATAGGATCTGCCAAATTGTAAAACTTAAGTTATCTTTAAAAAAATGTAGAGTGTATAGAATATAAAAAATTGACAAACATTTCAGAATAAACGACAGCTGTCATAAGATACATTTTAGTGCAACAATATTGAGTTTTCAAGGTCTTTGTTGTACAATTTAAGAATTTTCACCATATAATTAGGAGACATTTTAGTGTGTCTGCATAAAAATACCAGCAGCGATAGCATAACATATTTGGAAATTAAGAGATTTTTGCTTTTTGTGCTTAACGTTTAAAAAGAAAAACTGTGATTACTCCATAGCTATTCTTTATAAATTCATATTTTTTTCCTTCTCTAGTTTCTATGCTATTATTAAAACATTCTATCCATCTACCTGCAGGTATAAGTTTTCTTCCTATAGGATATAGTCTGGTACTTTGTCCAATCTAGGTTGGTTTTTTTTTTTAATGTCCCAAATAATGGGAGTCCAACTAATTCTTTGGAAAGACTTCCATAATCCAATAGATCTTGGCTAAAATTTTCAAAAGCACCTGAGTGATTTAAGGGCCTAAGTCCATTGACTTTCAATGAGATTTGGGCTCTAAGTGCCTAAATCACTTTTGAAATGGGTCTTAGGCTCCTTAAGCACTTCTGAACATTTTACCCCTCATCATAAAATTTTTTTTGCTCCTTTACATTAATCCTTTATTTTCCCTTTCTTAATTTCATTACATTATTCCTAGTTATTTCCCCTTGTACCATCCTGGTCTATAAGTTTTTATGCCTAAATTATATCCTAAATAATTCCTCCCCTTCCTTGGGACCTTAAGCCACAGCCCTTGGTGGAGTGCAATGGAAGTACCCCCATCTTAGGGCATGTCTACACTACGAAATTAGGTCGAATTTATTTAAGTCGACATTTAGCCTCCGATTTTACAAAGTCGATGCTGCATGTCCCCATTATGCACACTCTGTCGGCGGAGTGCATCCTCACTACCATGGCTAGCATCGACTCATGGAGCGATGCACTGTGAGCAGCTATCCCACAATTCCTGCTGCTGATTGGAATTCTGGGTTAGGCTTTCAGTGCCTGATGGGACAAAAACATTTTCACGAGTTGTTTTGGGTACATATCATCAGCCTCCCATGATGCACTTGCCTCCTCCCTCCCTTCGCCATTTTTGCGCCTAAGCCTGGGTTACTCGTGCAGACACCATAGCACGGCAAGCATGGACCCTGCTCATCTATACACTGTTGTTGTGAGCATCGCAAACACCTCGCACATTGTCCTGCGATATTTGCAGAGCCTAGCCAGGAGTCGCCGCACGGAAGAATGTGATGCCATGCAAATAGCCGTGCTGGAAGCCATGGAATGGAGTAATTAGCACATGCTGGGCTTGTTGACACAGTGGAACACCGCTTCTGGTCCTGGGAAACAAGCACAGACTAGTGAGACCGCATAGTTATGCAGGTATGGGATGAGGAGCAATGGCTGCATAACCTTTGAATGCGTAAGGCCACTTTCATGGAACTTTGTGAGTTGCTTTCCCCAGCCCTGAAGCACAGAAACACCAAAATGAGACCTGCTATGACAGTTGAGAAGCAAGTGGCGATAGCCCCGTGGAAGCTTGAAACACCTGACTGCTACCGGTCAGTCAGGAATCAGTTTGGAGTGGGTAAATCTACCGTGGGGGCTGTTGTGATCCAAGTAGCCAGGGCAATCAAATCACTTCTGCTAAGAAGGGTAGTGACTCTGGAAAACGTGCAGGACAGAGTGGATGGCTTAGCCGCGATGGGGTTCCCTAGCTGGGGATGGGGTGATAGAACACACATCCCTATCTTGGCACCAGACCACCTTGCCAAAGAGTACATAAACCTCAAGGGGTACTTCTTAATGGTGTTGCAAGCGCTAGTGGATCACAAGGGCTGTTTCACCGACATCAACATGGGATGGTCGGGAAAGGTACATCTTTAGGAACTCCAGTCTTTTCAGAAAACAGCAAGAAGGAACTTTCTTCCCAGACCAGAAAATTACCGTTGGGGATGTTGAAATGCCAATAGTTATCCTTGGAGACCCAGCCTACCCCTTGCTCCTGTGGCTCATGAAGCCATCCACAGGCAGCCTGGACAGCAGTAAGATGCAGTTCAACCATAGGCTGAGCAAGTGCAGACTGGTGGTAGAATGTGCCTTTGGACGTTTAAAGGGCTGCTGGCACAGTTTATTCACTAGGTTAGACCTCAGCAAAAGCACTATTCCCATTGTTGTTGTTGCTGCTTGCTGTGTGCTCCATAATATCTGCGAAAGTAAAGGGGAAAAGTTTCTGGCGGGGTGGGGGGTTGAGACAGGTGGCCTGGCAGCCCATTTTGAACAGCCAGACACCAGGGCAATAAGAAGAGCACATTGAGGCACACTGCGCCTCCGAGAGGCTTTGAAAACCAGTTTCATGAACGATCCAACACTGATGGAATAGTTCTGTCTCCCCCCCCCCACCCCTGGATTCTAGGACGTCTGGGAGAGGAGGATATGGAACTTGGTGAGAGTGCAGCTGGTTCATCACTGGGTGCAGCAGGACTCTAAGGTCTAGCTGCCTTTCCTGCACCTCAACCAGATGCCTCAACATGTCTGTTTGTTCCCCCGTAAGCCGCAACATCTCCTCTTGCGTGTCACGCTCTTGATCCCTGCATGTTTCCTGCACAATTGGTCGGTGCGCATGCTCTCCGACAGTGTAAGCCTCCATGCATTCAGCTGAGCCCTGTCAGTCTTGGAGGAGCGCATCAAATTACAGAACATGTCTTCCCTTGTCTGCTTTTTTCACCTTCTAATCTGGGACATCCATTGTGCTGGTGTGGAGGAAGCACCCACAGACAGTGTTGCAGCTGCAAGGAAAAACATACATTGTTGAAAACAGGTTAACTCTTGTAATGAATGAAACACTTCACAGCAGTAAATACATTCCCTGAGGTACATGGCCACATTTTGTCTTCTAAAAGAAGTGCCTATCAGTAAGGTACAACACATGGCACAGTGCTGGGCAGCAGATTTCGGTTTTCAGGCAGGCATGGTAAGCACACAAGAAAGGGCAGGTGGTGTCAGGGCACACCTGGGGACATGTTTTGGTGGGGAAACACTTGGCACATAAACAGGATTTTCCAGGGAGCACCCTTTGTGTGGCTGGACTGGGCGCCACTGTATCCCAATTGTTTACCTCAAATTAAACATTAACCACAATTGTAATCACACTACAAGGGTTAAATGCAAGTGTGCACTCACCAGAGGTGCCTTCCCTGCCATCACAGTCCAGCAACAGTCGGTCCCGGGAGGGGATTGGCCCCAGAGTTAGGAAAAGGTCCTGGCTGTCGGGGGGGAATGGATCCTCCACTTGCCTGCTGCGCATCCTCCTCCTCCTCATCATCATCAACAATGTCCTCCTCGTTGTTGCCCGTGGCTGCCTGGGTCCCCTGGGAGGTATCCATGGAGAGTGTTGGGGTACTGGTGGGGTCCCCACCTAGAATCACAAGCAGCCCCTCATAGAAGTGGCATGTCTGTGGCTCAAAACCAGAGCAACTATTTGCCTCCCTTGTCTTCTGGTACGCTTCCCTGAGCTCCTTTATTTTCACACAGCACTGCTGTATCCCCATGATGTAGTCTTTTTCCACCATTCTCTGTGTGATTTTTGGCATAGATGTCAGCATTTCTTCTGGTGGTTCAGAGCTCTGCCTGCACAGACTCTTCTCCCCACACAGCAATCAAATCCAGTGTCTCATGTATGCTCCATGCTGGAGTGCATTTGCAGCCCTGGGCAGGCATGGTCAGCTCTGGTGGTGAGATCTCCATGCTGATCAAACAGGAAATGAAATTCTAAAGTTCCCGGGGCTTTTCCTGTGTACCTAGCTGAAGTGCAGTGGAGTTCAAAGTGCTGTCCAGAGCGGTCATATTGGAGCACTCTGGGGGTATGTCTACACTACGAAATTAGGTCGATTTTATAGAAGTCGATTTTTTAGAAATCAATTTTATAGTTGATTGTGTGTGTCCCCACTAAGCGCATTAAGTCGGTGGAGTGCATCCACAGTACCGAGGCTAGCGTTGACTTTTGGAGCGTTGCACTGTGGTAGCTATCCCACAGTTCCCGCAGTCTCCACTGCCCATTGGAATTTTGGGTTGAGATCCCAATGCCTGATGGGTCAAAAACATTGTCGCAGGTGGTTCTGGGTACATGTCATCAGGCCCCCCTCCCTCTGTGAAAGCAACGGCAAAAAATCGTTTCTCGCCTTTTTTCCTGGGTTACCCGTGCAGACGACATACCACGGCAAGCATGGAGCCCGCTCAGCTCACCGTCACCATACGTCTCCTGGGTGCTGCTGACAGATGCGGTACTGCATTGCTACACAGCAGCAGCAGCAGCAGCAACTTCTTGCCTTTGCAAGTTAGCAAAGATGGTTAGCAGTTGTACTGCACCATTTGCCGCTATCTCCTGGTTGCTCCTGGCCGACCTCGGTGATGTCAGTCGGGGGCGCCTAGGCAGACATGGGTGCTCCTGGCTGACCTCGGTGAGGTTGGTCGGGGGCGCCTGGGCAGACATGGGTGCTCCTGGCCGACCTCGGTGAGGAGCTCCTAGACAAAAATGGGAATGACTCCAAAGATTCAGTCCTTCCTGGAATATCATGCCAACTGGAGGCTTCTGCCTCAGGCTGCTCTCCCAGCCAGCCCCACCTACCCCAGCCTACCCCTTGCTCCCATGGCTCATGAAGCCTGGACAATAGTAAGGAGCAGTTCAACTATAGGCTGAACAAGTGCAGAATGGTGGTAGAATATGCCTTTGGACGTTTAAAAGCTCACTGGCGCTGTTTGCTGACTAGGCTGTTTGCGATTAGATTAGAAGAGCACAGCAAGGCGTGCTGCGCATCACAGAGGCTTTGAAAACCAGTTTCATGACTGGCCAGGCTTTGGTGTGACAGTTGTGTGTGTTTCTCCTTGATGCAACCTGCCCCCTTTATTGATTTTAATTCCCTGTAAGCCAACCCTGTAAGCCATGTCGTGAGTCGCCCCTCCCTCTGTGAGAGCAATGGCAGACAATCGTTTTGCGCCTTTTTTCTGCAGACGACACACCACGGCAAGCATGGAGCCCGCTCAGATCACCGTGGCAGTTATGAGCACTGTAAACACCACGTGCGTTATCCTGCAGTATATGCAGCACCAGAAACTTCAAAAGCAGGCAAGGAGGCGACAGCAGTGCGGTGACGAGAGTGATGAGGACATGGACACAGAGTTCTCTCAAAGCATGGGCCCTGGCAATTTGAACATCATGGTGCTAATGGGGCAGGTTCATGCCATGGAATGCTGATTCTGGGCCTGGGAAACAAGCACAGACTGGTGGGACCGTATAGTGTTGCAGGTCTGGGATGATTCCCAGTGGCTGTGAAACTTTCACATGCGTAAGGGCACTTTCATGGAACTTTGTGACTTGCTTTCCCCCGCCCTGAAGCGCAAGAATACCAAGATGAGAGCAGCCCTCACAATTCACAAGCGAGTGGCGATAGCCCTCTGGAAGCTTGCAATGCCAGACAGCTACCGGTCAGTCGGGAATCAATTTGGAGTGGGCAAATTGGGGGGGGAGGGATAGCTCAGTGGTTTGAGCATTGGCCTGCTAAACCCAGGGTTGTGAGTTCAATCCTTGAGGGGGCCACTTGGGGATCTGGGGCAAAATCAGTACTTGGTCCTGCTAGTGAAGACAGGGGGCTGGACTCGATGACCTTTCAAGGTCCTTTCCAGTTCTAGGAGATGGGATATCTCAATTAATTAAAAAAAAAATCTACTGTGGGGGCTGCTGTGATCCAAGTAGCTAATGTGATCACTGAGCTGCTGCTATCAAGGGTAGTGACTTTGGGAAATGTGTAGGTCATAGTGGATGGCTTTGTTGCAATGGGATTTCCTAACTGTGGTGGGGCGATAGACGGAATGCATATCCCTATCTTGGGACCGGACCATCAAGGTAGCCAATACATAAACCGAAAGGGGTACTTTTTAATGCTGCTGCAAGCACTGGTGGATCACAAGGGACATTTCACCAACATCAACATGGGATGGCCAGGAAAGGTACATGACGCTCGCATCTTTAGGAACTCTGGTCTGTATGAACAGCTGCAGCAAGGGACTTACTTTCCAGACCAGAAAATAACAGTTGGGGATGTTGAAATGCCTATAGTTATCCTTGGGGACCCAGCCTACCCCTTAATGCCATGGCTCATGAAGCCATACACAGGCACCCTGGACAGTAGTCAGAAGCTGTTCAACTATAGGCTGAGCAAGTGCAGAATGGTGGTAGAATGTGTATTTGGACATTTAAAAGTGCGCTGGCGCAGTTTACTGACTTGGTTAGACCACAGTGAAACCAATATTCCCATCGTTATTACTGCTTGCTCTGTACTCCACAATATCTGTGAGAGTAAGGGAGAGACATTTATGGCAGGGTGGGAAGTTGAGGCAAATCGCCTGACTGCTGATTATGTGCAGCCAGACACCAGCGTGGTTAGAAGAGCACAGCAGGGCGCGCTGCACATCAGAGAAGCTTTGAAAACCAGTTTCATGATTGGCCAGGCTACGGTGTGAAAGTTCTGTTTGTTTCTCCTTGATGAAAACCCACCCCTTTGGTTCACTCTACATCCCTGTAAGCCAACTGCCCTTCCCTCTCCCCCACCCTTGATCTCTGCTTGCAGAGGCAATAAAGTCATTTTTGTTTCAAATTCATGGATTCTTTATTAATTCGTCACACAAATGGGGGGATAACTGCCAAGGTAGCCCGGGAGGGGTGAGGGAGGAGGGAACCACTGGGTGGGGTGGCAGAGGAGGGGAGGAGGGAAGGACAAGGCCACACTGCACTTCAAAACTTATTGAATGCCAGCTTTCTGTTGCTTGGGCAGTCCTCTGGGGTGGAGTGGTTGGGTGGCCAGAGGCCCCTCCCCCCCGCCACCGTGTTCTTGGGCGTCTGGGTGAGGAGGTTATGGAACTTGGGGAGGAGGGCGGTTGTTTACACAGGGGCTGCAGCGGTGGTCTGTGCTTCTGCTGCCTTTCCTGCACCTCAACAAATACGCCGGAGAATATCAGTTTGATCCTGCAGTAGCCTAAGCATTGCTTCCTGCCTCCTCTTATCATGCTGATGCCACCAATCAGCTTGATCCTGCCATCTCTCCTCTTGTTCCCGCCACCTGTCCTCATGTTCATTTTGTGCTTTCCTGCACTCTGACAGTGTCTGCCTCCATGCATTCTGCTGGGCTCTTTCAGTGTGGGAGGACTGCATGAGCTCAGAGAACATTTTGTTGCGAGTGCATTTTTTTCACCTTCTAATCTTCGCTAGCCTCTGGGACGGAGATGATACGGGGAGTGTTGAAACATTTGCAGCTGCGGGAGGAAAAAAAGGGAGAGTAGTATTTAAAGAGACATGTTTTAGAGTACAATGGGTAGACTCTTTCACGGTGAACCAAGCTGTTAACATTACATAGCATGTGTGCTTTCTTTACAAGGTCACATTTTGCCTCTTATATTGAGGGCCTACTGGTTTGGTGTGAGAGATCATACACGCAGGGCCGGCAGGCAACAGAATTCAGCATGCAGGCAGACATGGTAAGCCACAGTCTTTTGGCTTCTTTAACCTTCATAACATGTGGGGATGGTTTCAAACAGCAGCGCCCTCATTTCCCATACCAAGCACCCGTTGAGTTGGCCATTTAAAATGGGTTGGCCATTTAAAAGGAGGGGCTGCGGTTTTCAGGTTAACGTGCAGACACGTTAACAGACTTTTCCAGTAGCTGTACTGGCCGCCAATGCATCCCAAGTCTTCAGGGCAAATTAATCATTAAACACGCTTGCTTTTAAACCATGTATTATATTTACAAAGGTACACTCACCAGAGGTCCCTTCTCCGCCTTCCAGGTCCTAGAGCCCACCTTAGGTGGGTTGGGAGGGTACTAGATCCAGGGTGAAAAAAGGTTCCTGGCTGTTGGGGAAAAGGGTTTCTCCGCTTGCTTGCTGTGCGCTATCTTCAATCTCCTCCTCATCTTCCTTGTCCCCAAAATCCGCATCCCTGTTGCGTGAGAATCCATTGACGGAGTCCACACACCGGGGTGGGGTAGTTGTAGGGGCACCCCCTAGAATGGCATGCAGCTCATCATAAAAGCGGCATGTCTGGGGCTCCGACCTGGAGCAGCCGTTTGCCTCTCTGGTTCTTTGATAGGCTTGCCTGAGCTCCTTAAGTTTCACATGGCACTGCTGCGGGTCCCTGTTATAGCCACTGTCCTTCATGCCCTTGGAGATTTTTTCAAATATTCTGGCATTTCGTATTTTGGAAAGGAGTTCTGATAACACAGATTCGTCTCCCCATACAGCAGTCAGATCCAGTACCTCCCGTTTGGTCCATGCTGGGGCTCTTTTGCGATTCTGGGACTCCATGGTCACCTGTGCTGATGAGCTCTGCATGGTCATCTGTACTGATCAGCTCGCCACGCTGGCCAAACAGGAAATGAAATTCAAAAGTTCGGGGGCTTTTCCTGTCTACCTGGCCAGTGCATCTGAGTTGAGAGTGCTGTCCAGAGCGGTCACAATGGAGCACTCTGGGATAGCTCCCGGAGGCCAATAACGTAGAATTGCATCCACACTACCCCAAATTCGACCCAGCAGGGTCGATTTCAGCGCTAATCCCCTTGTCAGGGAGGAGTACAGAAATTGATTTTAAGAGCCCTTTAAGTCGACAAAAATGGCTTCGTTGTGTGGACGGGTGCAAGGTTAACTTGATCTAATGCTGCTAAATTTGACCTAAACTCATTGTGTAGAACAGGGCTGGGACACCTCCCGGAGGCCAAACCCATCCAATTACACAGCGTTGTGTCTACAGTACCCCTAATTCGACCCAGGAAGGTTGACTCTAGCACTTCTCCCCTCGCTGAAGTGGAGTACAGGCATCAATTTTACATCTTTAGGTCAGCAGAAAGGGCTCGGTAGTGTAGACACGCACATTATACATTCAACCTAACGCGGCATATGTCGATCTAATGCCATAGTGTAGACCATGTCTTACTAGAAGTTCCCAAGAAGCAGAGTGCGCTGCAAGCACTGGAAAACAGGGGAAGTGTGCCATTTGATAAGGTACAACATGTGCTCCCTTCTCCATGGAGATGGATCTACTGACTGGTGCAGAGAAGGAAGGACCACAGCCCCACCCTTGCCTCTCCACACCTCTTTGTAGAGGCTAGCACCACTGTAGGCATTAGCCTGGAGCATTCTTTGTGCTACCTGAGCAGAACGGGGACTGTGTTAGAACCTTGCCCAGCAGTGGCACAAGAGACTGCAGGGAGAAGAGTGCTCCTTATGCCTTTTCCCTTTCACATACCCACGGGGGGCAGGCACAATCTGATCCTCATTGTCACTCCCTTCAAATATCTGCAGACAGCTATGTACCCTGCTTCGGTGTCTCTAGGGTACGTCTGCAGTAGAGCTAGGAGATTCCCAGCTTGAGGAGACATGCACATGCTAGCTCTGACTGCACTAGTGCATTCAAAATAGAAGTGGTGTCACTGCAGCACAAGAAGTAGGAGGGGCTAGCAGCTCTGGCCACAATCCCATCTGAGCCCCCAAGCATGTACTACAGTAGCTAGGTCCTTGAATTTCTATTCTTAGTGTGCTAACTCTGTGAAGCTAGACATCTAGTTTTTTGGTTTTGTTTCTTAGCTTTCCTTATAAATCAATCCCTCCAGCCACCTAGTCACTCTTGAGGTTTTCCCTTTCATTCCCTCCACTTTGTCCTGTTATTTTAATCAGGGTTCAAGTGAACAAACATGCAAAAACTGTAACTAAATAACATGCACCTTCTGAAAGTCAGCTTCACAATCTGCAATTACAGGCAAATACACTTTCCTGTCTTTTCCTGCCTACAGTACTTTGGGAATGCAGAATTTTAGCTCACGCAAGCATATGGAAAGAGCAAAGGGATTTTCCCAGAAACATTAGAAATGTATACAATTGCTGATCGGCTATTTTTCACAGAATCTGGATCCTCTTCAAAGTGTCTATTGCCAGGGCCTGTCTGATAGTATTGGGGGTCTGAATGTAAAGTTTCTATGTGCTTTCATCACTTTCTCAATTCTTCTTCTTTCAGTAAATTCTTTTCCCATGTTGTCATTAAATCTTCCCAGTTTCTCTCAATCTTCCCCTCCATCACTTTCCCCATGTTCTCTTTGTCTCTCTGCATTTTCTCTTAATCCTCCTTCCTTTCAATTGTATTCACTCAATCCACCCACCCAAAACCATTTAAACAAATTCTAAGAGTGTGGGGGGAAATGCATGCCCCGTATTTGAACTGTCCAGAGAGGAAAACATCAACTAAGAATTGGCCAAGGGCACCCTTTTCTGGATTTTTCAATTTACTACCAAAAAAAATCCAGAGGATCCTTTTAATTCGAAATGTTTTATTAAAAATGTTATAATTTCTGTAGACTCATTCACAATCTAGATTGTAGTGGAATTACAGTGAGGTCTGAATAAGGAGGAGTGCATGGCTGTGCTACCCAGAACAAACCACAGAGCGAATTAGGAGATAGTCACAATTCAGTCCTCGTCATTCCTTTACCCCAGGGGGAAATAAGGTGGACCAGATAAAGGGCTGGCATGACTTATTTCCCACTCTGTGCTAGCTCTGTTGTACTCCTCATCCCTGCAAATCCACTCTCTGGCCCCCGGCGTTGGAGGGGGAGTTGCAGCCCTGCAGTGATAGCTCTCTCCTTTGCACGCAGGTGGGCAATAAGGGTAACTAGGGGAGAAAGGGGGCTTACAATTAAGCCTTAGGATTTTTGCCCTGGACACTAAAAAGGGAGCCAATATTTTTTTCCTATCTGGTAAGGAGTGGGCAGGTGCATATTCTTTACCGGTGCCTTGCCTACCATCCGTTGCATTCCAATGAGCTCTGTTCCGGTTACAAGCTCATTGAGGAAGCTTGTCTTGATGTCTTCTCCATTTTCTTCCCTATCTCGTCTCCTATGTGTTTGATTTTCTCGGGACAGTATTAGAGACTGGAACAGGATGTACCCTCTTCCCCATCTCCTTCTAGGGATGGGCCTCTTATGTCTACAGTGCAATTAAAAACCCAGGGCTAGCTACTGCCAGCTGTCTGGGACTCTGGTGAAGGGGCTATTTAATTATGGGGCAGATGTTTGGGCTCAGACTACAGCCTGGGCTCTAGGACTCTGCAAGATAGCCTAATCCTGGTACAATTTTCAAACAGTGTTCAGATTACCAATGTCCTGCCTACCCCCTGAGGAGGTCCCCCCTCACACCCTGTCCCCATGGAACACTAAAACAGCCTCCTCCTTCAAGAAGGAATTCCAGTGGGTAGAGAAAACTGAGGGGACTCAGGATGGAAGAGGGCTCAAATGAATTAGATGTTTCAGAGGGGGAGCAAGGGGAGAGGTTTCAGCACAGCATCACTGCTGGTGGGGAGCCCTGTTTCTCTTTGCCTCGCTACATTTTTCTCCAAAAAACATGCTTTTGTTATTAGGGCATGAAGATGAAAGAGGAGATATAACACATAGACTGCTTGTGATGGGGTAGAGTTTTATTTCAGGTAGGTTTCAATAAGGGGGCCTGTCTTTTACCTGTGTAATTAAATAAAAGGGTGTATAAAACCCCTCCCCTCTAGATTTCTATCTAGGTTTCTATCGGCATTGCAACGTACTACACCCAACCCCTCAAATAAAAACAAGAGAGATTTGGAATAAGAAAGAGTCATGACAGAGGTGGTTAGATAAAGTTTGCCAAAAAATTGTGAAATTTTGTTTCTGGTTTTTATCAAATTGTCATTTTTGACAAAAGTTTCCAACTACAGCTGGTTATTTAACTATTTTCCATTCTTGCTTTGCACTGTGGTCAGGAATAAAACTCCTGCTAACAGTACTACCAACCCCAAGCATTCAGAAATCATGGGTCAGGCCCGGAAATCATGAGACTGGTGTTTTAAAAATAACTAATCTGGGAGTATTTTTGTTTGCTGTTTTTTTGACCCTGGAAGATTCATATTTTCAAGCTCTTCTCCACAGCCCTGAGGACTATAAACTTACCTTTTAAAATTAAAGCTGAAATGTTCATGTAATCAGAAGACTGGTGGGGCTTTAAAAGAAAAGAAAAACCTGCCCCAACAAAACAAAGAACACCACATATTACCAGACTCCCAGTAAAATCACAGGCAGTGGGCAAGGTGGATTTTCAGGAAGATACTGCTAGCTGCACCACTGACACCAGCATCCATCCTTCTGACAAGATTTAAAACAAATAAATGCCATGGGTAACCTTACTGGCTCTGTAGAAAGGAGAAGGATTGGGTGTGGACCCTCAAGGCTGGGGATTGAAGTATGGGAACTACAGCTGGTATCCAATGCAGCAGCGTGTGGCCTCAGCAACATGGGTTACCCCTGAGTGCCTAAAACCTGTGTCCTTCACTCAGGCCATTGGCTCCGCAAACAACATTCCATCAAATTCACTCCTCTGGGCCCTCATCTTCAGGAGTCTTAGTGAGCCGAACCAGGGAAACTTAAAAGCTCATTTCATGCTCCAGGATCGGTCTACCCCAGTGCTGGGCACGGCGTGGGCTTGACGAGAGCTGGACCAGCACTACCCTCTCACCTATCAAACGCACCTGCAGGGCAGGGAGCAGGCGCGCTGCTGGAGCAGACCTGCAGTACCTGTTCTGAGGAGAAGAAGCAGTTTCCCACGGGGCTATCCTCCTTTTGTGCAAGCAAAGCAACCGAACGCCTGTTCCCCCCACTCCCCATCCCCTGCAAGCTCTGCAATAGGATGACCAGATGTCCTGATTTTATAGGGACAGTCCCGATTTTGGGTCTTTTTCTTATATAGGCTCCTATTACCCCCCACCTCCTGTCCCGATTTTTTCACACTTTCTGTCTGGTCACCCTACTCTGCAATGCCTGAGCCGCTCCTGTCTTCTGCCTGTGCACTGGCACCAGCTAGAGAGCAGTAAACCCCTCCTCTCGGACCAGGGAAATAGCTCCCGCCTCCTGGCCTGATCTCCCCAGGGGACAACTTGGGACTTTGCTCTTGCTTGAACTCCCCGCTCAGTTCGGTCCTTGCCACCACCCGGGGCGGCTTTGTATTCCCCGTACAAAGGAGGAAACAACCCGCTCTCCCGCGCACGGAGGGGCAGGTGCAGCAGCAGAGGAGAGGTCTCGCTCTCAGGCAGCTGGCAGCGAACCAGGCGAGAGCCTGCGCCGCATCCCCCTTAGAGCCCGGGCGGGCAGAGCGGAGGAGCGCGCGCGCGCAGGCGGGCGCGGGGGAAGCTGCTGCTGGCCTGTGTGCGCGCCTGCCTGGCTCGCGGCCACCGGCACCCAGCTCGGGTTGCATCAGACAAATCTCCCAGCTTGGGCCGCCTCCCCCTCTGCCCCTGCTTGTCCCCGGGAGCGGGGCACAGGTGTTCACTTCGCCCCCGCGCTGCTGCAGCTGCTCCCGGCAAAGCTTCGGACCTGCGAGCCGCTGGCACCAAAGATCCTGCAAAAATGCTGTGGAAAGCTCATCAGCTGTTGAGGAAATTCTCCACCACGGCCACAGTGAGTGTGTGAGGATGGGTTCCCCCAAAGAAAGAGCTTTGCAGGAGGCCGTAGCTCAGGAATGAGCAATAGGGTTATGGGGGGGCGGAGGGTGCAGGGTCAGGACAGACTCAGTGGGACTTGGCAAATATATTGCTTTTGCTTGCAAGACTGTGAGCATATATTTGTTTTCCGTATTTGGATGAGAAGCCTCAATAGCCCAGAAATGGGGGGCGGGAGGGGAGGACAAGTCAGCTGTGCTTGGGCAATACCTCTTCCAGGAAAGGATAAAAATAGGCCGAGATGTTATCCCATGAATTTTGGCACTGGACGGTCAGAGGTCCCTTCAGGGGGTATTTGACTTGTTTACCAGAATAGGAACATCTTGCTTTGCCAGACTCTGGTGGATCTCGGTATTATGGCGCGGATCTCGGAATATTCTCTGACACCATGCTGTGTATCGCAGACGTCTGGGAGCTGCGACGAAGAAAATCGATGATGCTTTTGTAACATCTTTGCTTTTCAAGAATATGAACTGGCAATCATGTTCTCACGGGAGTCTGGGCAGGGGAGGTCAGCGGTGCTCCGAGGCTGTAATTGCTGCGAAAGACGGCTAAAGATCTACTTCTCAAAAGGAAATAGCCAGGCTTGTTCCCACTACTGTAGTCAAACTGGGAACAGGCATGGCTATTCCTTATTAAGAAGTAAACCTTCAGCTTCTGCTCCAAATGCTGGCCTTGGAGGCGTGTCAGTTTGTGAACATCAGTTCTTACACTCTGCCTGTAGAGAATTAATGCAAGGCGCGGCGGACATTTGTCTGTCTGGTGTTGGATTAAACTGCATAGCTCTGCTGGGAGACTGTGATAACGATCCACGCTGTTCTTTATGGCCGGTTAAATGTGTCCCTTAAAATTTGATGTAAAGTAGACGAGATGCTTTGGGCACTCTGGTTAAGATTCATGGATGCGGCTGAATGCAGTTGGGGGGGGGGGGTTTTCTCCCCCCGAAGCCCGCTCTGTGTTTCATATTTGACAGCATGACCCAGGGTGAGGACGGCTGTTTGCCTGCTGGGGAATCTGCTTTGAAGGGTTTTTACAGTAAGAGACTTTAGCCAAGCTCTTTGGAATTGCATCAGCAATGTGAATGATGACTGACACGCTGCATACAGAGATATGGATGGGGAGAGGCAGTGCTATTGGTTTTCATTCAGAGGAGCAAGGCTTTAGTGCACGAATCCTGACACTAGGTAGAATTAAAGTTACCATGTTAATGTATCCTTTGAGAAGCCTTTTTCATCGTTTTTAAAGAGATGTAGCATAAAAAATATTTCCCTTGTCATCAGTAACAGTGTCTAAATTCTTGAAGAGAATAAATATAATATTGTAACCAGAATGGGAGCTATTGAAAATTAATCTGCAGAGAAATTGAACTGAAAGCACTACCAGTGAAACATGTTAGAGGTGCACACACCACAGGCAATTCCAGAAATATTTGTTATTTATAACAATGAAATGAATACCCTTTGCAACGTTAACTTTTCTCTTCACAAGGAGAAACTGTAGCATGAACACATTTTCACTTTTTAGTGATTTGCTTTTGATATGAGACTTGTAAGACTATTAATATATGCAGTGCTTGTGTATTCTTATTTTGTGTTGCAGGAGGTGCATGGGAGAAGAATAAGAATCAGAATGGACTAAATGTTGAAATGCTGTGTGTCATATAAACAGCCATTAAAATAAACTCTAGTAATTTTATTTTATGTAAGGTAAATCAATACCATAAAATCAATGGATATTGTAGCCAATATTTTCAAAGTATGTGCCTAAAAAATTAGGCAGCTATATCTCTATTTATATCTACATAAAAGAGGACTGATTTTCAGAAATGTTAAACATCCACAACTTCCTCTGAAGCCAATGGAATCTGTGGATGCTCAACATCTCTTAAAAGGAGGCCATTTTTATTTAGATGCCCAAGTGTGGATTTGGGTGCCTATCTGTGTACATCACCTGTACAAACTAGTTTTCAGGTTGTGTGCTCTACACCGATCTTGTTCTCTGCATCTGGCTAGGGAGAATCATATCAAAGTAAAATGAGAGTGAATTTTGAGATCTTCCTATGAGTATTTTTATCCTTGTTATAATACACCCCTGCCCCGATATAATGCTACCCGATATAACACAAATTCAGATATAATGTGGTAAAGCAGCACTGAGGGGGGGGGCTGCATGCTCCTACGGATCAAAGCAAATTCGATATAATACTGTTTCACCTATAATGCGGTAATTTTTTTTGGCTCCCAAGGACAGCGTTATATCGGGGTAGAGGTGTACAAGCAAAATAATACCATAAGGAAGAAAAAAGAAAGCAAAACCAAGTTCAACAAATGGAAATTAAATAAGAATGTTCAGACACTTTCCAAATCCCTGATCCTCTGCTCACACAGCTTTGTAAGACCAGGGATATTCTCCATGTTAACAAAATTCCTCTAGAAGTTCCCTTGCAATAAAAATAAAAGGGCTCTATACCTTGTAAAATTGAGCCATCTCTCTGTCATCAGTTTGAGCTCCACTATTTTCCAGGCCTGTTGGGATAACTCCAAAAAAGAAGACGAGAAGAAGTCCCCACCAATAATGAATAATCAAGAACCTTCCCATGAGAAGCAGTGCATCTGATAACTTTGTATGCTCATTGTCAGCAAGGTGGTTACAAGGGAAGCTCAACATTGCCTCCATAGTACCAATACATGTGTCCAAAGCAATGACAAGTCCATAATCAGCAATGTATATGAGGATTGCTCTTATTAATATATCACCATATGCCACCTGCATGATTTGATAGCATGTAGTGAGCTCCTGTTTAGGAACTAGACTATAGGACCTATCTTTTTAGTGATCCATCCCAGAGGTGGCATTTCAGTGAAGAAGTAACTACCAGGCTGTCCTACATTCCCCCATAATTTTACAGAATTTACACTTTTATGCAGTTCTACCATGTCTCCGTATCATTTTGCTGCAAGGAATTTCCACTCTCAAAAGACTAGCAAGTTGTGTAAACAGTTTTAGAGGAAGATCTTCCAATTCCAGAACAAGACACAGGTTTGCAGTAAGATCCTCAGCTATGTCACTCAATTGGTACTTTTAAATAGGACAAAAGGAAGCAACCAGAAGTAAAGAAAGGGATTTGTGGCCTGATCCTGCAATCCCCGTCTTGTATGGGACTCCATTGAACCCAATAGGAGTTCTATGCCTGGAGGACTTGTGATTTGGCTCTTACTTTCTACTAGCTGCAAATATATGTGACCATACAATACAGGATTGCATTAGCCATACTGAATGTTAATGGAAACTATGTTTGTGTCAATTCAAGGGAGAAGTTATTCAAGAATAGTTGGTCATAGAGAAGTTATATATCCTTCATGCTGGGAAAATCATTTTCAGTCGATCAACTTACTACGTACGCGATATCATGTAGTTGGCTTGTTGTCAGGTTAATCTTCTTGTTCAACAGAATGCAGAAACGTAACTGTGTCTGTGTGTATGCATGCAGTATGCATGTATGAGCATTCTGTGCTCTTAATTTTACTTCATATTTATTCTCTGCTGCTTTAAAGATTACATCCTCTCTTTATCCCTAACCACTTCCTGGCTCAGAACTCTGCTAAACATAGAGAAATCTGTTCTCAGTAACAATTTTGGGCCAGATCCTCAGCTAGCATGAACTGACGTAATGTTGCTCCATTGACTCCAGTGGAGCTACACACTGATTTACAGCAGCTCATGATCTGGAATTGTAATTTGTGTGCAGCTCCATGTAACATAAGAATCAGATTTATGTACGTATAAATTATTAGTGAATAGAGATATAAGTTTATGATTATGGAATATATGTTATTAAAAACTTGACCGGTGGAAACAAAACTGCTCTTCTGAATTAAGATTTTGAGATGAGTGTGCTATTTCTAAAATATTTTTCAAGCCCCATTTACTTAGACATTGATCATACTTATTGACTTAAAATTGCTGGTGCAGTTTTTCTTGTCTTAGTTTTCAAGAATGCAAAACAATGTGAATTTCCAAGCATAAATGGCAATTGTACAGGCAAATTGGCTAACTTCCAGACTTGCCTGCCCAGCTGCAGTTTGCTCTCTGAATCCAGAGTTTTTGTAGTTTCAGACTCCTAAATGCAGAAGCTGGCGAAGCTAAAAACTCAGACACATAAAAATACATGCACAGTTTTAGCTTCTGTTAAAGTCCCTTCAGAAATTTGGCTATTCAAGTATGCCTCTCACACTTACTTTTTGTTTTCAGGAAAGGAAGAGTTTAACTCTTCTGATGGTACTTAATTGGTCATGATTTGTGGATGATAAATGATCTATGTGGACTTTTTGTTAACTTCATTTGCTGGTAGTCCTTATTTAGTGGGGAATACACTGAAAAAGAAAAATACAAGTCTAAAAGTACTACTTCTGTGTACTTGAGGTGCTATTGAGTGACAGTTAACAAGAGAACAAATGTAGAACAAGTAACTTGCATCAGGAGGACTTTCTCTAATGTTTTTTCCATCACATCTATGGTGCTGCCATTGTCAATTAACATTCCATAGAAATCAGTGGATTTCATACTGTACCAGATACATTCAGTAGCACAGCAGGTGAACACTTCTTGAACTTGCCTGGAGTGTTCATAAACAGTTAAATGGTTAGAAAAACCCAATCTCAGATTTTTATAACTGGGACTGTGTTTCTGAAAAGCGGAAGCTGAGGTGATGAAGCACTGGTAGCAGGAGTTATCTGTGGCCATGTTGCATTGCCAGGATATAAAAATTTCAAGGTATAATGTGCACGTTGTAATTTAAAACAGGAAAGTCTTGTCTACACTAGAAAAATATGTTGCCATATTATAGCTGTTAGCACCAATAGTACAACTGTACTGGAGGTAGCAACGGTATACACGCCAATGTAGACAAGGCTCCGGCATTTTTACTACTCCCATCACACTGGCAACTTAGCACTGCTGCAGCTGCACCAGTGCTTTCTGATACTATAATACAGGATGACTTTTTCTTTACTGTTGCAACCTATGGGCCAAATTTTACTCTTGGCCAAATTCATTTCCTGTTGTCTTCACTGCAAGTTGCATGCACACACCCAAGAGAACATTATGGCTCAAAATAGCGCTACAGGAATTTTCCTAATTCATGAACATTTCCTGTATTCATGAACATCCTACCAATTTTTAAGACCTCTTTCTGGGGCTAACTGTGTAGCTGAAATACAATTTAAAATGGATCATTTCATATTTAAAAAATAAAAAAAGAGGACACTTGGCGGGGCCCTAGCCCTGCCCCTTTCCCAACCCCGGCCCCATCCCAACTCCGCCCTTTCCCCGCCCCTTCCCCAAAGTCCCCGCCCTAACTCCGCCCCCTCCCCTGAGCTCCCCGCATTCCCCCTCCTCCCTCCCAGCCACGCAAAAAGGGCTGCCCGAGCGCTTCCAGCTTCACGGTTTGCTGGGCAGCCCCCAGACCCTGTGCCCCCAGCCGGCGCTTCCCCAGCGCAGCTGGAGCCCGGGAGGGGAAGCGCTCAGCTGGGGGCGCAGGGTCTGGAGCAGGGCCGGCTCCAGGCACCAGGCAACCAAGCACATGCTTGGGGCGGCACCTGGTAAGGGGCAGCAAATTTTGGGGTGGCGGGGAGCAGCACGGCACGGCATTCCGCGGGGGGGGCGCTCCAGCGCGTGGCGCTTGGCGGGGGGGGGTGGGTGGTGCGGCGCTCGGCGGGGAGGCGGCGAGGGGCGCGGCGCTCGGGGGGGGAACTCGGCGGGGCGGCGCTTTTTTTTGCTGCTTGGGGCAGCAAAAAAGATTAGAGCCGGCCCTGGTCTGGAGGCTGCCTGGCAAACCGTGAAGCCTGGTAGCACTCGGGCTTCGGGCAGCCCCCATGCCTCCGGACCCTGCGCCCCCGGCCGGGCACTTCCCCTCCCGGGCTCCGGCGGCTGCTGTGCTCCCTGAACTCCTGGGCTCTGTAAGCGCCGAGCTGCCCGAGCGCTACTGGCTTCGGGCAGCCCCCATGCCTTCGGACCCTGTGCCCCCGGAGCCCGGGAGGGGAAGTGCCCAGCTGGCGGTGCAGGGGTCCGGAGGCATGGGGGCTGCCTGAAGCCGGTAGCGCTCGGGCAGCTCGGCTCGTACAGAGCCCAGGAGTCAGGGAGCACAGCAGCCCCCGGTGCCCACTCTAAGGTAAGTCAGGGAGTATTTTTCCCGGACATGTTCGGCTTTTTGGAAATCCCCCCCAATGGGGGTTTGATTACAAAAAGCCGGACATGTCCGGGAAAAAACACATATGGTAACCCTAATTTCATGACATTTGCAAAAAGTACTGCAACTGACTCTTCATCATGAAATGGTTTGTTGTTTATTTCAAAGTATTATATCTTTCAGTACCTGAATGTTTGCTAATCTATACAGGATTTGTAAGTCACTCATATGGGCAGTTCAAATCCTCTGGGACCCAAATGGTGGCCCTAGTGGTTGTGGTACCCTTGTGTCCCAGCTTCCCTCATGAAGAGGCAGCATCCCCTGGTAGGAGAGAAGCTAGAACCTAGAGATATCCCCTCAGGGAAAGAAGCAGGAGTTGCACCTGACTTTCAAATGGCATGTATAAAGAGAGCAGAGTCCTAAGAAGGCTCCTGCTGCAGCTGCTAGGACAAAACTGTTTCCCGCTCTCTGAAGGATTGCTACAAACATATGTACTTTTGTTTGCTTGTTTTTAGGGCTGTCAAGATTTAAAAAAAATAGTTGTGATTAATCGCACTGTTAAAAGAATGCCAATTTAAATATATTATAAATATTTTGAATGTTTTTCTACATTTTCAAATATTGATTTCAATTATAACATAGAATACAGAGTGTACAGTGCTCACTTCATATTATTATTTTTGATCACAAACATTTGCACCGTAAAAAAAATAAACAAAAGAAATAGTGTTTTTCAATTCACTTCATACAAGTACAGTAGTGCAGTCTCTTTATCCTGAAAGTGCAACTTACAAATGTAGAATTATTTTTTCCATAACTGCACTCAAAAACAAATCAATGTAAAACTTTAGAGCCTCCAAGTCGAAGCATGAATGGGCATCTGAACGTTTAGCATATCTGGCATGTAAATACCTTGCAGCACTGGCTACAACAGTGCCATGAGAAAGCCTGTTCTCACTTTCAGATCACATTGTAAATAAGAAGCGGGCAGCAGTATCTCCCATAAATGTAAACAAACTTGTTTGTCTTATCGATTGGCTGAACAAGAAGTAGGAATTGAGTGGACAGTACTACAAAGATCTGTTATGTGAGGGAAGGACTTTGGAACTGGGCTCAGTCACTGATGCCTTGAGTGGCTTGAACTAATGTGACATTGAACATAGTGTCAAGTCTATTGACATTTGTCATTCTTAGAAAATATTTCGATTTTCCTGCAAGAATAATAGATTAAATTAGAAGTTAGAGGGCATATTCCAGAAACTTGTGGCAGAAATAGCTAGATTTTGCTAAGAGTCTGTTTCAAAGATAAGATTTCATGGTTTGTCAATCGTAGGTAGGATTTTGTTATGCCTTTTTGTAACAAGCAGTGCATGTACCTGGAAAGACTTCTGCTGATGCAATAATAAAGGAGGTAGTAACAAAACCAAGTGACATTTCTATGCAAAGAAGTATGGTCTTGCTAAATTGCAGATTATATGTACTTCTTAAGAACGAGGTGGAAAAATGGGTCATTTATTTTTTTCCATTATATTGTTGGGACAGAAAGACACTATTGCTTTACAAATCAAAACTAACATTGGCTAAGAAAGAGTAAGACAGAATTACATGTAGCAACGTATCTTTTCTGCATCCTAAAATGTAGTTTGCTTTAACTCTTGTTGACAGGCTTATCAACGTAAGCTAAAGCTAGCTCTGATAGGTCAGAGTATTTTTGGTCAAGAAGTGTATAGACACCTGCAGAAAGAGGGACATAGAGTCGTGGGAGTGTTCACCATTCCAGACGTGAATGGGAAAGCTGACCCTTTGGGTAAGTATAATCAATCGCAATGTGAGTATCATCATTGTGCGTAAGCACAGTTAACTTGCTTCTCCATGAGAGGGCATTGTCCTTATGGTAGTCATTTGTACGTATAACCAGAAATATAAATCTGTGCCATGATTTTTGGCATAATAAAATAATTAACCTGGTATGCTTATTTCAGTGTTAAGTTAAATTCTATCTAGAGTTAATTGTCATGGGCTATACCACCACCTTACGATCTGCCCCATTTAAAGAGCATCTCATAGTTGCATTGCCCTGGGAACAGCTTGAGAAGCAGAGTGTCATTCAGAGCATCCTGCTCTGGGGAGGAAGTTAATTGCTGGGGTGCCAGGTAGGGTTACCATACGTCCGGTTTTTCCCAGACATGTCCAGCTTTTTGGTAATCAAACCCCCGTCCGGGGGGAATTTCCAAAAAGCTGAACATGTCCAGGAAAAATACTCCCTGGCTTACCTTAGAGCGGGCGCCGGGGGCTGCTGTGCTCCCTGACTCCTGGGCTCTGTAAGCGCCGAGCTGCCTGAGCGCTACCGGCTTCAGGCAGCCCCCATGCCTCCAGACCCTGCGCCGCCAGCTGGGCGCTTCCCCTCCCGGGCTCCAGCTGTGCTGGGGAAGCGCCAACCGGGGGCACAGAGTCTGGGGGCTGCCCAGCAAACCGTGAAGCTGGTAGCGCTCGGGCAGCCCTTTTCGCGTGGCTGGGAGGGAGGAGGGGGAATGTGGGCGCTCAGGGGAGGGGGTGGAGTTAGAAGGGGGACTTTGGGGAAGGGACGGAGTTGGGGTGGGGCCGGGGGTGGGAAAGGGGCAGGGTCAGAGCCCCGTGGAGTGTCCTCTTTTTTTATTTTTTAAATATGGTAACCCTAGTGCCAGGCCTATATTCAGCCCAGTATGTCATCTGGTTTGCTGGCATAGCTGTGCTGTCTAGCACATTGAGACATGCGTCCAAGACTCTGCCTGTCCTCGGCCCCAGTCTCTCCTGACTACCTGTATGGTCTGGAGATGAAATAGCAGTTCTGCAAATCCTGCTTCCCATTGCGCACTGCAGCTTATGGTACAAGCAGACCATTCAAGAGAGTAAAGGGACAACTTATCCCCCCTTACTCCATTGCATAGGCATATAGGTATGTTCTAGTCCTTTAGAAGTAATAGTTGCTGATTGATCATATTTAGTAGTGTACTTGTGCCGTATAATTCTAACACTGAGTCTAGAGTAACAAAGGAGTTGCTTTGAAATGGCTGTCTTAATTATAACTTTATTTTTCTCCATGGTGCCACAACAGTTAGTTAATAAGATTAACAACTACAACCACCAAAACACAATGAACCTTAGTGGCTAATCAGAATTTTAAATTACATTTAATAAACTGTTTCCAGTCACTCAGAATTCCCTGACATGTTGTTACAGGACTTTTATTAAGGAAAAGTCAACCATAAATTTTGCTTATTCAGGCAGTAACCATTCCCAAACTTGTGATTTGCTTTCAAGTTTATTAAATTCTATAGTCTGTCTCGTTTAAAATAAAATTACAAAGCTTTTCACAGTTAGGAAGAATTAGGTGAGCTCTACTAGCTTAATAATAGATAATTCAGCTAGCTATGGGAAGGTACTATAGAAAAAGGTTGCAATACTATGCAACCAAAGCAGTACTCACTTGGGCAAAACTTTAATTGATTTCAATCAATTATTTATTGTAGCTTGGCCGTAAAATTAGTTTATTGCACACTAGGTGACAAAATTTGGTTTGGGCTGATAGCTGCTGCATTTTACACTCAAATGATTCAAAATAGTTTCAATTTAAGGTGGAATTTGATGATGATATTGTATGGTCAGTCAGCTGAGATTTTATTTCTAAAAGCAGAGGCAATATATGTGCAAGGACTATAGTTCAAAGAATTTTGTAAGGATTTACATCACACATGCATACTCCCAATATACAGTGTGAAATACATGCCTAAATAAATATCTTCTGAAGGCTACTTTAATACCATCAAGATTTATTGGGTAAAACTCCACTTTTTATTTATAAAATGAAGAGATTTATAACCTAAATTAAATTAGATGGATTCTCGGGTCCACTAAGGCCACATTGTGCTTCATCTCCTGTCCCACAGGTTTTTTTAGATGCAAATGTGTCAAGGTGTAGTGTGGGCTCAGAAGAGTTCCTCTTGCAAGCTTTAATGGGCCTGTACACTCTATTACAATAGATTCTACAACATAATAGACCATGTGTCCTACCCTAATTGGTGGGGTATTGGGTCAGTCGTGCAACTGGATTTATCTAGTGTATAATAAATTCTGTTGCCTAGGTTTAGTGTACTTATTTCTTCTCTACTTTGCAGTTATTCCTGAATGTGGTTTTCTTCTTCATTTCAGAGTGGTAGCCGTGTTAGTCTGTATCAGCAAAAAGAACGAGGAGTACTTGTGGCACCTTAGAGACTAACAAATTTATTTGAGCATAAGCTTTTGTGGGCTAAACCCCACTTAATCAGATGCATGCAGTGGAAAATACAGTAGGAAGATATATATACACAGAGAACATGAAAAAATGGGTGTTGCCATACCAACTATAACGAGAGTAATCAATTAAGGTGGGGTATTATCAGCAGGAGAAAAAACCTTTTGTAGTGATAATCAGGATGCAGCCTGTTGCACCTGATAACTGGCAGTTACACATTCCAATTTCTGCATCTGGCTTTTGAGGTCAATTAGAGTTTAAACATGGAAGAACTTTGGCTCATTTAGGCCTAGTGCAGGAACGCTTCATCGACACTCGTGGTCTTCCACCCTCCCGAGTTACCTAGGGTTATGCCTAATGACACCAACAACTCCCTCCTTTGAGAATACTCAACAAGCTTTTGGCTGAGTTTTCTCATATTCTGTGGACAAGATACGATTGAGTGCCATGGAGCTGGGGTTATAAATGAGAGGGTATGTCGGGACTTTTGGGGAACGGGGGGCACAAAGCTTACGGAGGAGCATTTTAAAACAAGCAATCAGGAGGAGGGTGACCAGGCATAGTACCACACCTGTGAGGAGGAGACGCATAAGGCCACCCCCCAGTCCTCCCGGGTCGGGCAACCAACTCCAAAGGGAATCGAAAACCGTGGGTTCCCTTTCCTGGGCCTTCCACTGCTCAAAAGCCTGTTTGGCCGACAGGACATGCTTGTTAATGTCCTATGAGTTTTCCAGGACATAAGTACAACATTCACTTCCAATAAGGGCACACACCCTGCCCTGAGAGGCTAAAACATAATCTAAGGCCTGTCTGTTTTGCAGGGACAGCAACTGGAGCTGGTAAAGCTCTGAGTTAAGGCTCTTCTCTATGGCCAAGGTTTCATTGGCGAACTTGGTGAGAAACATAGAGAGCCAATGATAAAATTGAGCCAGCCGTCCCACCCCATAGGATGGGAGGAGGATCATACCCAACCTGTCTCCTTCTGTAATGGGCTCTGGGGTGGCATACAAAGATCTACGCTGTCTGGGACGGCCAGGGGGCAGTTTAGGGATGACACAAAGGGGAGGGGCAAGATATCCTAAATAGCAGTTTCCATACCACTGATGCGGTAGCCACTTATAGGCAGAGGTACCGCAAATGTAAAAGGAGTGGTCATTCCCTACCAAGCCATTATAACCGCTACTTCACCTACTTGTTTGGGTGTCAGTAAACGGTCTGAACTGGGTGGTAGAGTCGGATTTGCCGTTAACATAGACAGGGACGGAAGCGTTACTGTCAGGGGATAAGTAATACTGACAGATGCTATTTTCAGCGGGCCAGGTGTGATTGCTAGACTTGAACTGTCGATAGCACACCAACCCGGGGGCCACTGACCGCAGCCTAATAGGGGAAGGGAGATGTGTTGAGTTGGCCTGCGGCTTCCAGGGGTCGTCCCTTAATGCATACTGGGATTCAATGGTACAGTTTTGTGACAAGGGGGTACCCGGGGTATTTTTTCCCCTACTGAACCATCCCCAGCAGATATCTGACCAATTTTGGGGGACCACCCTCCAAGGTAACCCTGCCGCGTGGTGCGGGATTTGGGAGCATATCTAGAGAGGTTAAACTCTTGGGCAAAGCAAACCTTCAGGGCCTCATACGTATTTGTTTCTAAGTTGATAGGGATTTTTCTCCATCCCGCATGTGCCTGGGGGGAAACGGGAGTCAATGAGAGGAGTGCCCCTATGGCAAAGAGTAACACAGTGGCAGACCCTGGACCTGATTCCATTTTGGGCAGGTGACCCTGGGGTCTAACAATTACAATTCCCCAAATACCCACAAAATAACAATTACCAATAGCAGGCAGACTAAAAACAAAAGGGACCAGGCCACCAGGTTAGGCCGGCCCTGTGAAAATAAACACAACCAATGCTCAGAGTTTTCGCTGGGAGTGTGCTGCAACTGTCCAAAGAGGTCACAGGACATTCCCAGCAGACCTTATTGTCTTTTGAATAACAGTTTAAGTCCCAGGTCGTCGCTGGCAGTCTTTTCCGTAGGCTGGACGGTCCACCGTTCAGGAGCGGGCACTGCTTTTAGATGAGAGTGATGGATCCAGTTTTTGTGTCCCTCAACCTTTGCTGCTGTGTGCAAGACCAGCAGGACAGTGTGGGGCCCCTTCCACTTCTCTTGGAGAGGCTCGTCCTTCCAGGTACGAATGAGAATGGAGTCACCTGGTTGCAGGGAGTGGACAGGGGCATCCAGCGGGAGAGGCTGCAAATCTTTGGTATACCTGTGGAGAGAACAGAGAACAGCAGACAGAGAGCACATGTACTGAGATAAGAAGCCACAGCCTACCTCCCACTCCCCTAACAGAACCGGTGTACCGTTCATAGGCCATGCCCTTCCAAACATAATCTCGAAGGGACTGAGCCCTAACCTGCCCTTTGGGAGAGCGCGAATGCGGAGCAAAACAAGGGGTAAGGCATCAGGCCACCGTAGGGAAACCTCCTGGCAGACCTTTGAGAGATGTCGCTTGAGTGTCTGATTTGTACGCTCCACTACCCCACTGGCCTGCAGTCGCCATGGAGTGTGGAGCTTCCAGGGGATTTGCAGGGCATCCGATATCTTCTGAACGACTTGAGATGTGAAGTGTGTTCTGTTGTCAGATTCCATCCACTGGGGGAGTCCGAAGCAGGGAATGATCTTGACAAATTTAAGAGCCACCGTTTTGGCAGTGTTGTTTCGGCATGGGAAGGCTTCAGGCCATCCGCTGAATCGATCCACCAAGACAAGGAGGTATCTGAACCCTTGGATTCGGGGGAACTCAGTAAAGTCTATTTGCTAAACCAGTTCCGGGCCTGGGGTAGGTTCCAGAGTGGCTGGTGGCACTGACACTCCCGGTCGAGGGTTATTTTTTTTTGGCAGATCAGACATTCAGCCTGTACCTGGAATGCTATGAGTCTAAGTCCAGAGGTTAGAAAATAGTTACTCATAAGCTGGGTAAGAGCCTCTTTGCCGGAGTATAATTTTTTTTTCTTCACCAGGGTCAGTTCTTAATGTCTTTTGTAGTCAGGAATTCCTGGACTTTGTGGTTTCAATGAAGCAAGTGTTCCTTCTTTTCTTTTCCTGAAACAGTGTGGTTCAGCATCATACAAGGGAGAGGTTACTAGCACATTACCCTGTAATGGTTTTGCTTCTTTTAGAAAAATCCAGAGGCACAGTAGGTCTGTCAGTAGACAAGGGAGAGGTTACTAGCACTTCACCTTGTCCTTTTTTTTTCTTCTTCTTCTTCTTTTTCCTGCTGTCCAGAAGGCACAGCAGAGCTAGAAGGAGAAATAGGCTTATCATCAGTCCGAGAGGGGCCTTTTTACAGTGAGAAGCATGGGTCCAGGTAGGCAGTCCTTGGCACTTCACAGCGGTGTTGGTGGTTAACAGGATTTAGAAAGGGCCTTTCCAGTGTGGAGCCAAAGCAGTCTTTCGTTGATGGACTTTACGTAGACTCAGTCTCCTTGTTTCAATGAATGGCAGGGCTGCTAGGGTCTTTGGTTAGCACTTCTTTTATCTGTGAGAAAAGAAACCTAACACATTTCATTAATGCCTGGCAGTGTTTTGCAGATCTCATAGTTGCTTGGGCACATTCAGGCCCCCCTTTTCTTGGTTGTCAGCCAAGTCTTAGCTGTGAACAATGTCCTTAGATGGGGCCAGCATCTTATCTTTGGACTGAACTTGCTAGCTATTTTTTTCCTCAGTTAACTTGTTCTGTTCTTTTTCCTTTTGACAGTTCAAGTGCACGGGTTAAGGCTACCAATTCAGCCAGGTGGGCTGATGTCCCAGCAGGTAAACCCTCTGCTTCCACGGTTTCGTGGAGAGTTACAACAGCATAGCCCGCCCTCCTTTGTCCGTTTGTAACAGTACTACTGCCGTCGGTGTACCACTCACAGTCTGCATTAAGGAGCGGTTGATCTTTTAAGTCCGGACGGCTGGAGTATTGGGCATCTATGACCTCCAAACAGTCGTGTTCTTCTTCGAGTGATTGTTCACGTCCATTACACATTAGGTGTGCGCACGCCGCGTGCACGGACGTCGGAAACTTTTTCCCTCAGAGGCTCCCGTCGGGCCGGCAGGGCTCCCCCCTCCCGCCAGAGCGGCACCCCACTCTAGGGTATATATATCCCTGCAGGCCCGACCCTCCCTCAGTTCCTTCTTACCGTCCGTGGCGGTGTTGGAACAACTCTGTCTCTCGTCTGAGAGTGTCCCTTAGCATAGTCGTTAGTGTTATCTTTACAGTTATCAGTTCTTTAGTAGTTAGTGTTAAGCTTGGCAATTAACAGTTCTTTAGAAATACTCAAACTTCTTGTATTAGGTGTTTGGTCAACCCCGGCACCGGCCCTGGGCGGCGGGGCATGCCGCACGCCCAAGGCTTCAAGGCTTGTGCCACGTGCTGTAAGCCTATGCCATTAAGCGATCCACACGACTCGTGTCTCTGTTGCCTGGGGGAAGCACACCAAAAAGAGCGCTGCAAGATCTGTAAGGCTTTCAAGCCCAGGACTAAGAAAGAGAGAGACTTTTGCCTTAAGCAGCTGCTCATGGAGACGGCGTTACAGCCCTCCACTTCGACGGCACCGTCAGCCTCTGTGCGGAGTGCCCCGGCATCGGTCCGTGATCCGGCGCCAGCGGGACACCCTAAGCCCACGGCACCGAATCAGCGAGAACACCTCCGGCACCGGTCGTCTTCGCCGACGAAATCGAAGGGCCAACCCAACGCCCGAGGACGCTCCCCGCATAAGAGGGCAGCGCCCACGAAGACCTCGAGTGCGCCTAAGGCCGTTGCGGCCCCGACACAGGTCCCGGTGTCAGTGGCTCCGGCACCGAAAGGCCCGTCGAGCCCCGGGATAGGCGCGTCGAGTGAGGAGGAAGGGCTGGAGGAGCTTTTGGAACAGCCCTCCACCCCGGACACATTTGAGGCAGCAAAGGACCTCATTGAATTGTTCACTAAGGGCCCCATCCAAACTAAAGACGTTCCGCCGAGACTGCCATCCAGAGGCAAGCCGGCAATGGTGCGCCCATCATGGTCGCCATCTTGACACCGTTCATGGCGCCAGTCCCGGTTGAGCTTCGCCTCGGTGGACTCCCAACTTCCCTTCGCGCAGAGAGCTCCACAGCCGTTGGGCCTCAATAAGCGGCCGGCACCGACCCAGCAGCCCTACTCGAGTAGGCACTGGGACGTGTCAGTTACACGATCCCCGAGACCGACCACCCGTAGTTGTTCCCGATCCCGTGGTCACCGGTACTGATCCAGGTCCAGATCGGCAAGACGCTACTCCAGGTCCCGGTCACGGAGGCACTACTCTCCGACCCCGGACCGGCACCACCCCACGGCACCGCCGTGGCCTTCCAGATCACCGTCTGTGGTTTCGGAGGCAGACTCGGGCCGGTACGGCGGATATGCCCACAGGGCACAGGCCAGTAGGGACCACGAAGCCGCTTGGCATCCTCAATGGGGCCAGCCAGGAGAATGGCTATTCTGGACCCCTTGGGCCTACCACCAGCAAGGCCCCCCGTCCAGGACCTCGAGATCTGGGCCCTCGGGACACCGGTCCCGCTCTCCGCAGTGGCGCCCGCCCTCTCGAAAGGAGGCCACGGTCTCCAGACCACCGGAGTGAGAAGGAGCAGACTCGGCACCGAGCCCGGTACCGTCTCAGACCCACGTCATGGGATGGGCCCCAGAGGAGCGCCCAATCAGTGAGAAGTTGCAGGAAGACGAAGATGCGCAAAAGGCCCTGACCTCTTCCTCCTCACCAGACGAAGCTGTGGCGGTTACAACAGTGTCTGGCCCTCCTCCGATTGATCATCGGGCGCACCAGGACCTGCTCCGCCGTGTAGCCCTCAATCTGGGCTTGCAGGTGGAGGAGACGGTAGAGCAGGAGGACCCCATGGTTGACATCTTAAGCCCGGAGGGCCCCTCCAGGATCGCGCTCCCGATCATAAAAACGGTCCAGTCCAACTACAAAACAGTATGGCAAACACCGGCCTCCAGTGCACCAACTGCGAAAGGCGTGGAGAGGAAATACTTCGCCCCATCTAAAGGGTTTGACTTCCTCTTCTCTCACCCAACTCCCTGTTCGCTGGTCATCTCTGCGGTCAACGAACGAGAGCGTCATGGCCAGCAAGCCCCGGCCCCCAAGGCCAAGGAGGCGAAACGCTTGGACTTATTTGGGAGAAAGGTCTACTCGTCCGGGGGCCTCCAGTTGAGGATCACTAATCAGCAAGCGATTCTGAACAGACACAACTTTAATTCTTGGGGATCAGTCTCCAAGTTTAAGGAATCCCTGCCTCAGGACTCACAACCCGAGTTTACAGCTCTAGTGGACGAAGGGAAGGCGGTAGCCAAAACCTCCCTACAGGCCTCCCTTGACTCCGCGGACGCAGCTGTGAGGACAATCGCGTCAAGGGTAATAATGAGATGCTCGGCATGGTTACAGGCTTCCGGCCTTCCCCCAGAGGTGCAAAACACCCTCCAAGACCTTCCGTTTGAGGGGTCAGGCTTGTTTTCAGACCAGACGGATGCCAGACTACATAGCCTCAAAGACTCTCGAGCAACCCTCAAGTCATTGGGAATGCATACCCCAGTGACACAGAGGAAACCCTTCAAGCCCCAACCACCACAGAGGCAGTACCACCCTCGTCCTCGACAAGAACCGTACCGCAGACGTGGCAGGGATAACAGGCGGAGACGTAACAATACGCCTAACCAGGGCCAAAATCATGGCCAAGGCAAGCCGCAGCCAGGAAATAAACCAGGGTTTTGAAGCTGCAATCGACGGCAAGGGAACCACACTCTATTCCGGATCCACCTCTATGTTTCAGGGACCGCCTGTCCCGTTTTTACCGTGCTTGGTCACATATAACATCGGACCGCTGGGTCCTGCGCACGGTGGAGGCGGGCTATACCCTTCAGTTCTCCTCGCCCCCTCCCTCCCATCCCCCAACCCCGTCCCTCTTCAGGAACCCCTCTCACGAGCAACTCCTCATGGAGGAGGTGCAGACCCTCCTCACTGTAGGAGCAGTGGAAGAGGTCCCCCCAGACCTAAGGGGGAAAGGATTCTACTCCAGGTATTTCCTGATTCCCAAAGCAAAAGGGGGCCTCCGTCCCATTTTGGACCTACGTGGACTAAACAAATTTCTGGTCAAAACACGTTTCCGTATGGTCTCATTTGGAGCTATTATCCCATCCCTGGATCCGGGGGATTGGTACGCTGCCCTCGATATGAAAGATGCGTATTTTCACATCGCCATCTGCCCGGCCCACCAGCGGTTCCTGTGCTTCACCATCAACCAGCGCCATTTTCAATTTACGGTCCTGCCCTTCGGCCTGGCAACGGCCCCACGAGTGTTCACAAAATGCATGTCCGTGGTGGCAGCTTTTCTTCGGAAGAGAAGGATGCGCGTGTACCCGTACTTGGACGACTGGCTCCTCGCAGGCAGGTCGGAGGCCGAGGTCCGCTCCCACTTGACGCTGGCTCTACAGGTGTTCTGCAAACTCGGCCTACTGGTCAATGTGCCCAAGTCCTCACTGATCCCCATGCAGAGACTGGACTTCATAGGAGCAGTCCTGGACTCGGTGGCAGCGCGGGCAAGTCTTCCAGTGTCATGGTTCTTGGCCATTCAAAGGGTTGTAGGCTCTGTCCAACAATTTCCCATGACTACGGCCAGGTGCTGCATGCAACTCTTGGGGCACATGGCGGCCTGCACACATGTAGTCAGACATGCCCGCCTAAGACTCAGGCCATTGCAGTTGTGGCTAGCCCAAACGTATCACCCCAACAGAGACCCTTTAGACCTGGTGGTGACAATCCCGGCTTGGGTGTTGAACTCCCTCCGCTGGTGGCTCGATCAGCAGCAGGTTTGCGAGGGGGTCCCCTTCGCTGCCCCACAACCCACTCTGACGTTAGTAACAGATGCATCGGACCTGGGTTGGGGGGCGCACCTGGGGGACCTGCGGACCCAGGACTAGTGGTCCAGGGAAGAAAAGTTGCTTCACATCAATCTGAAGGAGCTAAGGGCGGTTCGCCTCGCCTGTCAGACCTTTCACGCCACCATAGAAGGCCACAGCGTGTCAGTTCTGACGGACAACACTACCGCCATGTTCTACATAAACAAGCAGGGTGGGTCCTGATCCTCTCCCCTCTGTCACGAGGCGCTCCGGCTATGGGACTTCTGTATAGCCCATTCAGTCCACCTTATCGCAACATATCTCCCAGGGGTCCAAAACGGGTTAGCAGACCGCCTCAGCCGGTCCTACCACATGCACGAATGGGCGTTGAAACGGGACGTCCTGTGTTCAATCTTCCAGAGGTGGGGGTTTCCCCTGGTGGATCTCTTTGCCACCAAGGACAACAGCCAATGCCCTTAGTTTTGTTCGTACCAGAACCTCAGCCCGGGCTCGTTGGCAGATGCCTTCGCGATCCCGTGGGGCGGGAGCCTGAGGTATGCCTTCCCTCCATTCCCGCTCATCCACAAGGTCCTCCTCAAGACCCGCAGGGACAAGGCGGCAGTCATCCTCATCGCCCCGGCGTGGCCACGCCAGCATTGGTTCACGACCCTGCTGGAATTGTCCATATCCGCCCCGATTGCCCTCCCCCTCCATCGCGACCTCTTCACACAGGACCAGGGTCGCCTACTCCACCCGAACCTACCGTCGCTACATCTCACGGCGTGGTATCTCTCTGGCTAAACGATACGGAGCAAAGGTGCTCTCACCAGGTCCAGCGAATTCTCCTTGGTAGTAGGAAGCCCTCCACAAGAGCAACCTAACTTGCCAAATGGAGAAGGTTCTCCCACTGGTGTGAGCCTCATCACATACAGCCTCTGCGGGCCTCGGTCCCGTCAATTTTGGACTACTTGCTGGACCTCAAACGTCAAGGGCTTGCCCCCGCCTCAATTAAAGTGCATCTGGCTGCCATATCGGCGTTCCATCCTGGGGAGTTGGGAGTTTCGGTGTTCTCCAACCCCACAGTAGCCCGATTCCTCAAGGGACTGGAAAGGGTGTTTCCCTATTCGCGCCCACCGGTCCCTGCGTGGAATCTCAACCTGGTCCTAACTAAACTCATGGGGCCCCCTTTTGAACCCCTAGCCTCTTGCTCCCTCATGCACCTTTCATGGAAGGTAGCATTTCTCGTGGTCATCACATTGGCCAGGAGGGTATCGGAATTGAGAGCCCTCACTTCAGAACCTCCTTATACAGTTTTTCATAAGGATAAGGTGCAACTGAGGCCACACCCTAAATTCCTTCCAAAGGTGGTCACGCATTTTCACATGGGCCAAGACATTTGTCTACTGGTGTTCTTCTCTAAGCCCCATACGGACCCCAGCCACCGCAGCCTGCATGCCCTCGATGTCCGTAGGGCCCTAGCATTTTATCTAGAGCGGACCAGGCCATTCCGCAAATCAACTCAACTGTTTATTGCCATTGCGGAGCGAATGAGAGGCCTGCCTATCTCAACGCAACGCTTGTCAGCATGGATTGTGCTTTGCATACGCACGTGCTATGAGCTCGCCAACGTACCAGCCCCGGAGATCCGGGCTCACTCGACTAGGGCCCAAGCGTCCTCGGCGGCTTTCTTGGCGCAGGTTCCACTCCAGGAAATCTGTAAAGTGGCCACCTGGTCGTCGGTGCATACGTTCATAGCCCACTACGTGATCCATCATCAAACCAGGGAGGACGCGGTGGTCGGCAGGGCTGTCCTTCAATCGATTGTTCCTTGACTCCTACCCTCCTCCAATGGTAAGCTTGTGAGTCACCTAATGTGTAATGGACGTGAACAATCACTCGAAGAAGAAAAGATGGTTACTTACCTTCTGTAACTGTTGTTCTTCGAGATGTGTTGTTCACGTCCATTACACTTCCCACCCTCCTTCCCCTCTGTTGGAGTCACCGGCAAGAAGGAACCGAGGGAGGGTCGGGCCTGCAGGGATATATATACCCGAGAGGGGGGTGCCGCTCTGGCGGGAGGGGGGAGCCCTGCCGGCCCGATGGGAGCCGCTGAGGGAAAAAGTTTCCGATGACCGTGCATGCGGCGCGCGCACACCTAATGTGTAATGGACGTGAACAACACATCTCGAAGAACAACAGTTACAGAAGGTAAGTAACCGCCTTTTCCTGCTCCTCTGTTTCTGGCAGCATGGTGGCTGGGTTAAGGGAGGGGCAGGTCTGTAGGGTAACTTCAGGATTTTCTAAAAGTTTAGCTTGATACCAAGCTACCCGAGCCTGTGTAAGCCAGAAACCACCCTTAGTATCCAGCAGGGCTTGGACCATGTGGGGAGTATACACTTGCACAATTCCCCCCAGTGTCAGTTTCTCGGCTTCCCCAAGCACTAGGGCAGTTGCTGCGACCGCCCATAAACATGCCGGCCACCCCTTGGCAACTTGATCCAGTTGTTTAGAGAAATATGCCACGGGACGTTTCCAGGTGCCTAATAACTGAGTAAGCACTCCCAGGGCCACCCCTTTCCTTTCATGCACATACAGTTGGAACGGCTTAGAGAGATCCGGCAGACCCAGGGCTGGGGCTTCCATCAGTTTCCTTTTTAAAACCTTAAATGCCTTGTCGGCTTCTGAGGACCAGTGAAAGGGGTCGTGATCCACTCCCTTGATGCATTCGTACAAGGGTTTAGCCCACAGTCCAAACTCTGGGATCCATATTCTGCAGAAGCCTGCCATGCCCAAAAACGCCCTGAGCCGTTTACGATTGCTTGGGATAGGAATTTGACAGATAGCTTCCTTCCTTTCGTTTGAAAGCTGACGCTCCCCCTTTCTTATGTGAAACCCTAAGTACTGTACTTCTGGGAGGGCAATCTGAGCCTTACTCTGTGCTACCCGATATCCTCGGAGTCCAACGAAGTTCAGGAGGCTCACAGTGGCTTTAAGGCAAGGGGTTAGACCCACAGCGGCAATTAACAAGTCATCTACATATTGCAGGAGGAGGACCTTGTCCTCATTGTCCCACTCCTCCAAGTCTCTGGCCAGGGCCTGGCCGAAAAGGGTGGGGGAATTTTTAAATCCCTGGGCCAGCACTGTCCAGCAAAGCTGCTTTTTAACCCTTCTCTTGTCCTCCCACTCGAAGGAGAAAATCTCCTGAGATTGGGTGTTGACCGGAATCGTGAAGAAAGCATCTTTTAAATCTAGGACCGAAAAATGGGTGTACTGCCCCCCTATAGAGGCCAACAGTGTATATGGGTTTGGAACAAGGGGGTGCAGAGTCTTAACCCGCTCATTAACCGCCCTCAGGTCCTGGACCAGCCGATATGTGCCATTGGGCTTTTGTACAGGCAAGATGGGAGTGTTCCAAGCTGACTGGCATTCTCGAAGTACCCCGCACTTTAGGAATTGGTCTATAGTCTCCTGCAGTCCCTCTCTGGCTTCCCTTTTGATCGGATACTGCTTGATTCGCACCGGACCTTTTCCTGGCAAGAGCTGAACATTAACGGGGGTTTGATGAGCTGCTTTTCCTGGGACCCCGGATGCCCATACCAGAGGGTATACCCGCTCCTCCCACTGGCTCCATTCTGGGGCTTGCATGGCTGAGGGCTCAATTGCAAGGGTCATATCCAGGCATTCTCGGGGGGTAAGGTGAGGGTTATTTCATCTTGGGTGAAATACAGGGTGGCACCTAAGCGACAAAGCAGGTCCCGTCCTAGTAGAGGCGTTGGACAGTCGGGGAGGTAAACCAGTTTGTGAGATAGAGTTCTGTTTCCCAAAGCACATTCCGGAGGGGCATACACTGGGCACTTGGTTCCTTTTCCTGTGGCTCCCACCACAGTGAGGAAGTCTGCCACGGACAGCTGAAGGGGTTGGTTTACGGCGGTTCGTGCCACTCCAGAGTCTATTAAAAAGTCTATGTCCGAATCTCCCACCCGCATTTTACTCGGGGTTCCGGGGACAGGATAGTCCGTCTCCCCTAACATCCCTATTCCTCCGCTGCCATCATAGGGGTACTTTCCCTTTCGGAGCACTTATTTTTTCAATGTCCCTCCTTCCGGCATATGGCACACTGGTTGCGACCCAGACGCCTTTCCTGTGAGCCAGGGTGCCCACGTCCACGGCCTCTCATTCCCCGGCCCCTTCCAGCTTCCTGAAACTTTCCCCTGCCATTGGCCTGTACTGCTGCGACCATCATTTTCACTTGCCTCTTTTCCTTTTCTCCCTCCCTAAGGCTGTAAGCCCTGTTTGCAGTTTCCAGAATTTGTGCCATGGTCATGCCCATCAAATCCTCCTTTTTCTGTAGTTTCCTTTTAATATCAGGGGCGGCACGGCTGGTAAAGATACCCTTTATAATTGCCTCGGTGGCCGGATCATTGGGATTGGCATTAGTAGTTTGCCTGATGGTATCCTGAATACGCTGCAGAAAAGCAACCGGACTTTCCTTTGGCTCCTGTACTAGCTCATACGGCTTTGCCCAATTGTTATGTCGGACAGCCGAGTGTCGGAGACCACGTAAAAGCAATTCTTTGTACGTATTGAGGCGGGTCTGATCCTGAGGCTCATTAGGATCCCACCTTGGATCTGCTATGGAGACCATATCAGCAGGAATGGGGACATTCTGGATATCCAGAATGTCCCCGCTGTGCCTCCTCCCTTGCTTTAGACACAACCTGATTATGCTGCACCTCAGACAGCAGGGTCCGCATAAGGACATTACAATCATCCCAGTCAGGCTTATGGCTAGCCAGGCACCCCTCAAAGACCGAGATAAACTTGCTTGGGTTCGTGGATAATTCCCCTGCCTGTGCCTTAAAGGCTGCTAGGTCCACCGGGTTAAAAGGCACATGCATATAGACCTGCATAGTAGTGGCTGGGCGATTGTTTGCTTCAAGATGGGCTATCCGAGTCTCAGTAATCAATGGATAGAATCCCACCGAGGAGGCAATCTCTGGGTCCTGTGGCACCTTGTCTTTATATGGTGGGGGTGTTGGAGCCGAAGGGGACACCGGCTCTGCCATCACAACCGGGGAGGGGTTCGAGGGACTAACATTAGCCACTGCCGATCCTGTCGGGGTTAAATTACACCTCTGCAAAAGATCTGACCTATCTCTTAGCAACATAAACAACTATACATACATATGTTCATTCCATTTACCCGTTCGCTGACAAAACAGAAGTAATTGAAGGATTGTATTATAATTAAGTGATCCTTCCGGTGGTCACCTTTCCTGGTCCTCCAGCTGGTACTGAGGCCAGTCTACTGTACAGAACTTTTTCAGTTTACTTTTAGTCAATGGATCCGATTCAAACACTTTCCAGTTCACCAGAATGCATTCTAAGGGCGTACACCTTGCCCTGCCTGGAGTACTCAGTCTCTGCCCCATACCCTAGGGAGACACTGGGCGTCCCCAGGTCAAAACAGGTAAAGTTCCCACTGGACTGTTCCTACCTTATCCAAGGGTCCGGTTTCGCACCGTCGCCCTATCCATGGGACTGGTTCCCCACTGTCGCCCGCAGCCGCTTCTCCACTGTACGAGCACGTTGCACCGTTGTGCCCTCCAGGGTCGACCAAACCGCATCTCCGCTGAGACCCCCGATGAAGCCACCAGTGCGCGCTGGGCGTCGGTCGTCGCCGCAATCCGTCGACCTCCGAGAGGGGTCCGGGCAAGGCTAAATTTCAGCCTCGAGCCCACCCAGGGACGCCAAGACTGTTGCCGGCACAGAGTGCCCGAGGAAAGCAACAGCGGGGTTCGTTGCCCGGTGTGCTTCGCACCAATGAACACACCAGGGTGGAGAAGCAATCAAAGTTTATTTGAGATCTCAAAGCGGTGCAAGGAGACAGGCACGTCTCAGATCAAGCACACTGAGACAAGCAGTTTTCTCTTTTTATTCTTTTTGCAGCTAGGCTTTTCCCTTCAACACCCCCCCCCCCCTTATAATAGTTTACTTTACGCAAGTAGCAAGCAATTACATTTAAGCAATTAAATCATTTTGCCGGCTATAAGTCCAGCTTGTTAGTAACTTCTCTTGGAATTATTATCTTGTCCCTTTCCTTTGATTTGTTATTTTGCCTTTCAGCCAGAAGTATGCAGGCCTCATTATTACCACTTGGCACTGGTATGCAGCCTGTTGCACCTGATAACTGGCAGTTACACATTCCAATTTCTGCATCTGGCTTTTGAGGTCAATTAGAGTTTAAACATGGAAGAACTTTGGTTCATTTAGGCCTAGTGCAGGAAGGCTTCATCGACACTCATGGTCTTCCACCCTCCCGAGTTACCTAGGGTTATGCCTAATGACACCAACAAGGATGACCCATTTCCAACAGTTGACAAGAAGTTGTGAGTAATTGTGTGTGTGGGGGGGAAATTAGCATGGAGAAATAGTTTTTACTTTGTGTAATGACCCATTCACTCCCAGTCTTTATTCAAGCCTAATTTAATGGTGTCCAGTTTGCAAATTAATTCCAATTCTGCAGTTTCTCATTGGAGTCTATTGCGATTTTGAGGTCTGTAATTGATTGACCAGGGAGGCTGAAGTGTTCTCTGACTGGTTTTTGAATGTTATAATTCTTGACGTCTGATTTGTGTCCATTTATTCTTTTGCGTAGAGACTGTCCGGTTTGGCCAATGTACATGGCAGAGGGACATTGCTGGCACATGATGGCATATATCACATTGGTAGATGTCCAGGTGAACAAGGCTCTGATAGTGTGGCTGATGTGATTAGGAAATTTGTTAGTCTCTAAGGTGCCACAAGTACTCCTCGTTCTTCTTCATTTGTAACTATAGAGATGGAAGACTACACAATGGGCCTCAGAAAATATATTTTAGGGGAGCTGTCTGTGATCATTTGAACCAGATAGCAAGATACCACTGACTGCAATGAATCTTAGGTAGTTGTATTGAAAGTCACGTACAGAACTGCTGAAGTGGAAAATTAAGTTCTATGAAACCAAACTTATTCCAGATAGATATGATCATTAGACAAGATATGAAATGTCACGGTTAGACAGTTAATAAAATTCATCATTCCATTCTGTTTGTATAGGTGCTTAATACATAGACCCTAAAAATGAATTTAATGATGGCTGCAGCGGCTGCATCGCTGAGAGATTAGAACATAGCTTCTTGTTTGTTCTTTGTCCTTAGAACATTTCTGTTCTTGACTGAATATACACACAGATATGGTACTGTCCTCAGTTATCTGCATGCACTTATCTTCAGAAGAACTCTCACCCTTATTTCCAGAAAGACTTGCTACCACTTGAGTCAAAAAGGAAACTCTGTTAATTGTTTGCTATTGTAGCTGTAGTGCATATAGCCTTTTTCCAGGCCAGCCATTAGTGGGCAAAACAATGATGAATCAATGAACAGGTGAGGAGATCTAATTCTGTACAATGCAGGACAGCAGGGTGCAAGCACAAGCATGCATGTGCACACACTAGAGAAACGGAGCACATTGTAACGCCGAAAGGATTGGGTTTTTTTCCCAGGTCTATGAGGCAGGACTAAACATTGCGGGAGGGGTGGTGAATACCATTCTGCTCCCTATGTAAAGGATTTCCTTTTCCCTTCTCTGTGTCTTTAGGACTGTCATCATCTTATTAGTCATAAGGCCATAGTGATATTTTTCCTTTGGAGTTCTGTAAGAATTATCTACCCTCACAGGACCTTCTTACCGTGCACATAAAATTCACCTGGACTGAGATTTCCTTGCTAGAGGAAAAGACTAGGATATGCAGAATCTTGCACACACACACACCCCCCCCCGCACACACACACTATGCTAAAATAACATTATTAAGCTTGCACAGTCATTTACTTAAAAGTTAGGAAATGCAGAATGAAGATGGCCTGTGCAATCTTAATTTGGCACCATTGTGCGTATGCATTATGGTACAGTCTTTAATTACATGATGCCATATTATTTTTTCCTGCTCATTCAGTGCACGGACTGGACAGTGCTCATTTATTGAGCAACTATTCAATATTTTATTTTTTCCTTGTTGTTCAGTGTGTGGCCCCAGGCCTTATTTACCAGACATTATTCAAACTCTGTTATGAAGACAGAATTATTAATTTCCTCATGGGTTCTTCTATGGCACATGTCACTATAGTATCTGAATGTTTCACCAAGAGTACTGTCTTTTTCATAACACCCCTGTGAGATGAGGGAGCATCATTATCCCCAACTTGCAGATAGGGAACTAAGACACAGACAATAAAGTCAAAAGTATCCACTAATTTTGGGTATCAAATCTGACACACATAGGCCCTGATTTTTCAGAGTACTTAGCATTATATAGTTCTTAATATGTTCAAAACACAGCTCCCATTTAGGAAACTGCTGATTTATTTTTATTGAAAAAATGTGACTTGGTTTCCCTTCTCACCTTGTATTGTTACTTGCTGGTGTGAAGGGTTTAATTTCTTTCTTAAAATTGGGACAGCAATGCAGTAACAGAAGTCACATAAGCATGAATGAACTATCAGGAACTGTCAACCTGTGAAATGAGTTGTAGAAATATGACTTTATCAGCTTTATAAATGTCATATGTATCTTTATGGGCTAGTGATACTGTTCTAGCCCAATTAGGGAGTTACAAGGTCTTGCAGGAAGTAAAATCACCAGGGCAGGAGGGTAGGTAACAAGTCTGAAGAAGTCTCATTCCTGGAGAAAATGGCATATTCTAGTTTGTCCTGGTTCCAGAGACTGCCTGACAAAGAACTGAAAATGATATAAAATGACCAACTTGGCATGGGAAGGGACCTCTCTCATCCAATCCAAGAACTGGCATGAGACTGTGACCAATGGAACCAGGTCCTGCGAGTGGACCTGAAGCTTTAAAACATGCCAGGTCTCCATGTGGAAAAAGGATAACACCTAGTAAGCTTGACACAAGCTGTTTATTGTTTTTATGGTATGTTTTCTCTGCAATGCTTTCTTCTGAATAAATAATACTTTCCTTTCTGAAGGCTGTCTGGTCCTTGCTCCTGAGAGAACAGGACTGAAGGTGCTGAACTAAAGTCACACCTGATCAGATATTCACAGGGAATGGCAGGAGAAATTGCAGCCTAAATCCCTGGTCTAGAGGGAGAGAGTTGTAGGCCTCTGCCCTAAGAGAGACAATTCTTAGAGGCTTGAGATCTAAGTGGGGTGCCCTCAAGGAGCCCATGAAGGGGTCAAGGGTGCTATTACCTTGGGAACTGTGACATCACTAACTATCGTTACAGCTGTGAGTGCTTGGCACTTCTGTATCTCAGACTGAAATCTTTTTATTTACTCATTATTACCATTGTTGTTGTTTTTATATTATTTTCTCTGGAGTCTGGACTTCGACTATACTTTGACCAAGAAATTTGGACCTTGACAAAAAATAATTGATTAATCCTGGTTTAACTGCTATGCCAACCTTCTCCCTTGATGGCCTCCTACGTGATGATACTTGCTCCTTTGTTTGTAAAACAGTTGTCCCTCTTACTGTGCTCTTTCTCCCTGAAATTTTAGCCTTTCCACATGCTATTTCTCGTACTGGAGTATGAGATAGACTATGTAATACTAAAAGGAACTTGGCACACTTGAGACTGTTTAGTTGATCACAGCCAAGGTCTCATCTTCCTTTCTGTGTGTTAAGTTGCGATTGTTGTGTAGAAAGAAGGGGGGTTAGGCTTGAGCTTGAGTTCAAACCCTGGGTTTACATTTCAATATAGACGTACCTACTGAAATTCCCTCTTGATCCAGGGTCAGCTGCACCCCCTTAATTGGCCCGACTGGGGGCACCTGTTCTGGCACAGAGGTGCTGGACCTACTTTAATCACTGGGACCAGCCACCCTGTGACAAGTACCATACAGTAGTTGTTTATGGTGCTATATAATAAGAGTAACATGCTCCCCATGCCAAAGGTACCTGAATTTTGTGGGCCTGGGTTAGTATATACAGGGCAATAGAGTACAACGGCATTTTAGAATCAATATAAAGCAGCCATTTTTATTTAACTATCTGATTTACTTGTCATACGATGTCATCCTTATTTGTTACATTTTAATTTTTAATGTAACATACTTCTTTTTTAAAAATTTATTTTTCTTGTTTCTTAGCACTGGCAGCAGAGAAAGATGGCACCCCTGTTTTTAAGTTCCCCAGATGGAGAGTTAAGGGCAAGCCTATCCGGGAAGTAGTTGAAGCCTACAAATCAGTTGGAGCAGATCTAAATGTACTTCCATTCTGTACGCAGTTCATCCCCATGGATGTTATTGACAGTCCTAAGCATGGATCAATTATCTACCATCCATCCATCCTTCCCCGCCACAGAGGAGCTTCAGCTATCAATTGGTGAGATGATTTATTTTTTTTACCAAAAAACCCCAAAGCTATTTAGATTTCCCATATCTCTGAAAGATACACAGGCCAGATCCTCAACTGGTTTAAACTGGCATCATTCTATTGACTTTAATTGTGCCACCTTCCTGAAGGTTTGGCCCATGGTCTCTCCATCACTCCTAGGTTCCAGTGTAGTTTTTGTTGATTGATTTTTTTTTACCAGTTTTATTACTCAGTATTCTACTGAGATTGCTGCTATGAATCATGTTTCTAGTATGGTTTTACTCACATAACTCGATTCACTATATAAAAAGAAAGAGGTGCACACTTAATGAAGGAAATTTAAACAGGTTTAGATATGTACCTTACATATCTGTGTAAGGTTTTACATATCTGTAAACTTTTATTATATCTGTAAACAAGCCCTGCTTGTCCTTCCTTATGTCAAGCCTTCTTTCAGTTCAAACACAGAGGGGTACACTTTTACTGCTGTATGAGGAGGTTTAACAATATATCTGCCACTGCTAACAGTAGTTATGTAGTTAAATCCACCAGAATTAGAATTTACTGAAGACTTATACCCTCTATTATAGCACATCAGTGTTGCTACAATATCTGCTAAGCAGCTCTTCTCTTCTGTTGGATATTCTGTTTCAAGTTGCAAGAGCCAGTAATATGACAAGCTTAGGTATTTTTGCTAGTATTTCCAGAGACTGAGAATCTCACTTCTGCAGTGCAATCACCTTCTTTGCTAACATTACAGTTTTCCAAATCCACCAATTTACAAGCATTTCAGCTTTTGCTGTTGTTTTGTGAGGCCTCAAAAACTAAGGGGGGAGGCTGCCAAGGAACATTTAGAACATGCAGGAAATGATGTTGGTGATTTACATACAGCCAAATGTTAAGTGTTCACTAATTTTGTGTGTCAGTTTTGAGCCACGCAACTAGAGACGATTGTGCCTAATTTCCAGCAGTGTGGAGGGCCTGTGGAATTGGGACCTCTGTGGCTAAAATTCTTCCCAAATTCAGGATCAGATTTTGAGACAATGTAAATTACCATAGTTCCATTGAAGGCAATAACTGGATATGATGTTCCTATTCACTTAGAATCATAGAATCATAGAATCATAGAATATAAGAGTTGGAAGGGACCTCAGGAGGTCATCTAGTCCAACCCCCTGCTCAAAGCAGGACCAATTCCCAGCTAAATCATCCCAGCCAGGGCTTTGTCAAGCCGGGCCTTAAAAACCTCCAAGGAAGGAGACTCCACCACCTCCCTAGGTAACGCATTCCAATGTTTCACCACCCACTTGTCTTAAACTGTTGTGTAGTATTGCTGTGCTTTGTTAAACAGTTGTTGTGTTCCACCCTGGAAATACATTTTAGTAGTGAACCACCTCTGTTTCTCTTACCTACTTCTCAGATATATTGTGAAGCTTACTTAGTTAATTTTAGTAACTGACTTGGAGATGTTCATGAAAAAGACTGTGTAGATGCACAGACATTAGTACTATTTTGTTTTGTTAGTACTGATGGTTCCAACTTCCAAATGGTATCACAGCCCACTGCAGAACTTCTGTGCCATTTGTTGTACCATTCATAATTAATTTAAAATAATTTAGCACAATAAACTATGAAACAAAAATGACTGGACTGCAAAGCACAACACATAAAACATTGGCCACAGTCTTGTTTATGTCATTTTGTATACACATCAGCAGTGTCAAGCTTGTAGCTCCTTGAATAACAGCAATGAAGTCACTGTACTAAGAAAGCTGATTAGACTCCACACACACAGTTCTCCATATTGTGCCTGCATCAGTCATATGAACTATCAAATGGGTTGATATTTGTGACTAAGGTCATTCCCTCTATATTTACTCTAAAATATTCTATTGGCAGGACTTTAATTCAAGGAGATAAAAAAGCAGGGTTTACTATTTTCTGGGCTGATGATGGTCTGGACACTGGACCAATTCTTCTGCAGCGGGAATGTGATGTAGGACGGAACGATACTGTGGATGACTTATATAATCATTTTCTTTTCCCAGAAGGCATAAAAGCAATGGTAAGTCTGCTTGTGCTGACTACAGACATTTTACAAGGAAAAATCTGGCACATCTAATCCTCTTGGAATTTAAACATAAATTAAATATAATTAGATACTAAAGAAATTGGAATATACTGGACCAGATTTTCAGCTGAAGTAATTCCGTTGACTTCCTAATCCACAAGCTATGCTCATTCACACCACTGGAGACCCACAATATTTTGAGTTGGGGATAAATCCTGCTCCCTCTGAAGTCAATGAGTCAAATTCATCTCTGACGTAACTCCTTTGTCTTCAGTAGAGTTACACCTGGATTGAATTTGCCCTGTTGTTTTAAATTGGACTGATCAGCAGTAAATAGTTTATAGCATCATAGAAAACAGGGACTTGGAGCTTTCAGATTAAAAAAATGAAAATTTGAGACAACATTTCTGTTGGAGCTTCCTTTGTTTTGTTATTTAAAAAGGTGACTATTTCCACGTGTCACAGAAGGCATGAAGACAATTGCAGTTTGACAGTGTCCCCAGAGCAAATTAACTCTTCTGTACCTTGCTACTATCTGAGCACCACAGCCTGTAAATCTTTACTCACAGGAGTAATCCCACTGAAATCAGTGAGATGATGTAGGGGACTAAGGATTTGCAGGTTTGGGCTCTGTTGTTTAGCAAAATTTCCAGAACCTTGTTTTACTTACTTGTGGATCAGGAAGTCAAATTTAAACCTAAAAGTGTGGACTTTGGTGTGTGTGTTGGTGCATCTCTCTCGCTCTCTTGCTCTCTCTCTCACACACACACACCCACACCCACACACACCATAATTTGTTTTTTAAAAATGCTATGTGCATGGAACAGTAGAGAAATCCCTTCCTCCTTTCCTGTTAAATATTGGCAGGAATTTACACGGGAATCTGCCAAGTAATTACTGTTTTTGCAAACTGTTAAAAACAGAAAGGCTGAATGCAATATATAGGCCATATTCTGCCCTCAGCTAAGCCTCAATCCTGCAAGGATTATGCAAGTGCTTGGCTTTATTCACTGTGAGTGAGTAATACTCTTGATGTGAATGGGCCTGTGGTGGATAAAGTTAGCAAATGCATAAGTCTTTGCGGGATCAGTCTCTTACACTTCAGCAACCCTGGATTAAAAAATAAATAAAGAGCCAAGTCCTGCACCCTACATAGGAAAAACTTCTACTGACTCTAGTAAGTATAACGGAGGGGAGAGTATATGTAAACAAAGAGAAAATTTGGCCTATTGGAGCAATTAAAACTGCTTTTTTCCTGTTTAGATAGAAGCTGTCCAGCTAATTGCTGATGGTAAAGCTCCTCGGATACCTCAGCCTGAAGAAGGGGCAACATATGAAGGGATCCAGAAGAAAGAAAATGCAGAGGTACTGTAGTGTTAACAACACTGTGTTGCTCATAACAGCGTGGTTACACTTTATGTTCAATGCGCCGAAAGATCTCTGGTGTATTGGTACTACTCCAATGGAAGTCAATGAGAATTGTCCCTTTGACTTCAGCATGTGCAGGATCATGTCCTAATTAGCAAGAACAAGTCTGGCACAGATAGAAAATGCAGAAATATTTTATCATTCTGACTTGTTCTCTACATGCGCTAGTTGTAGAAATTATTGCTCTAAAAATAAATTAAGGGGCTAATCGCACAAACTCGTCTGAGTAAAGTTAGTGCCACACACAGTGTCTTTAAAGACAGTTTAGACAGTGTGTTGTAGTACCAAATACTCTCTCTGGACTAATTCTGTGTTAACCAGTTCAGATGTGAAGTCTGGAGCGTACAACTCAGGAGCAGAGCGTAGGAGATATGCATGTTGTAAAATGCCCATCCTGCCTGAGAGAGAGATGAGATCTAATGGGGTCTGTATACAAGCAGGAGCGAGGGTTGTTTGCATTCCAATCCCAGCTCTGACTTCTGCTCAGGCCTTGAGCAAGTTACGGAACCTCTCTGCCTCTGTTTTTATTATTATTACTCACAAACAAATATGCTCTGTACCTGCATGTTCACTTGTGATCACATTTGAACAAAGTACCTGGATCAAGGAGTCTCAAACTCTGGTCCATGAACCTTTCATAGTCTGCAGAATATTTACTGGATCACACAGTATTGGCTTCTTTTCTTTGCTTCCAGCTGTTTTTAGAGATGTTTAGCCTCTTCTTTGCAAAAAAAAAAAAAAAAAAAAAAGATAACGCTGTTCCTTAAAAGCAGCTGAAAACAAGAAGGAGAAAGATTAGCTTCCTCTTCTGGGGGCTGCATAGGAGAAGGATTACGAGAGGTAACAGGAGCAGGCCTTAAGGACAGGTGCCATCAGCAGTAGCTGCAGCCAGAGAAGAGGCAAGAGATGCCAATGGGAAAGGAATTCCCAGAAGAGAGTGGGAGGAGGCAGTTGAGCAGCATGGGCAAAGGAAAGGGGGACCAGTTGGCAGAGAAGCATTTGCAGAGGAATAGGGGGAGAGAGAACAGAACTGTTGGGAGGAGAAGATTAAATAAAAAGCAATAGTAGACTGTGATTCCCTTTTCTGAAAACAGCGCAAACCCAAGAGCTGCTTGGTTGGTTTGTGTTCTTTCCTATCCCAGGATTTGGTTCTGCAAGTGCCAAGAGACCATATGGTCCCTCATGGCCATCACTCATGAAACTTAATCTTCTGTTGAGTCTTTGATCGAGTACTCTGCACAGTAAGGGCCTGCTCCTGCTCCCATTTAAGTCATTTCGAGTTTGCCATTGATTTCAGAGGGAGAACATTTAGACTCAAATTATGTAATTTACACTGGATCTTGTATTTTACAAATAAATATAACAACCTCTTCTAATGACTAGTGTTCCGCTGGTATTTTAAAATGTGGTGGTATTCCTCAAGGACCTAATCCATGGCCTTCTAAGACTGATGGAAAGGATCCCATTGACTTCATGGAGCTTTGGATCTGGCTTCTATGAATTTGAAAGCACCTAAGGGGCTTAAGAGCACAAGTCTTATTGAAAGTAAATGAGACCTGTGTTCCTAAGTCACTTAGATGCATCTGAATATCCCACCCTCCATTCTTTTCACTAATAAAAAGGAAAAGGCTTATTCTGTGATTCCTCCTCTGTATTCACGGGGTAGAATGATACTTTTTGATATTTTTAAGTTATTAATATCTTAAGATATTTAATCCCTTTACTCCCAAATTTTTGGACAAATTCCACGGATATGTAATAGAGCCCTAGGCAAAGCTCATATGCCCTGGCTTCAGCCTTTTATATTTAGCAACATAATGTCCTATCTAGGATCATCTACACAGCATCAACGTGTGTAGAACAGCTGCTGTTTCTTAATGTATCAGACTGCCTGTACAAATGCATTTGGATTAGACCTTTTTTTTTGCTAACAAATTGCACTGGACTCTCTGCCAGAAATAGATTACATGCTGGGAAAACTTAATTCTCTGCCAAACAGGTGGAGTTTTAAATAAGTATTTTTTTAAAAAAATTATCTAGATAAAGACTATAATGGGAACATATTTTATATGGTTTGTTCATGCTCAAGCAGTTGTATAATACTCTTCCTTGCTTTTTCTACCTATTTAAGCAGGGACCTTACCCAAGGCTGGGAGAGCCACCATAAATTATATAGAGTGCTATCTGTGACTCCTCCATTACTTTTGCTGCAAACTACTGATAACAGAAGGGGTAAAAAAAAACAGCATAGCAAAGCTTTCAATCTGTAGCCTCAATAGAAAGTCTTCATATAAAATGCTGCCTACTATCTTTTTCTGCCTCAAGAGTTATTGACTGGCATTTTTGAAGAGACAAATAGATCTACAGATGGTTTTTCCAAAATGATCCCAGATCTAGAAAGATAAATGGCTTGGATCACATTCTGGTTGTCCCCATACACTGCTGGACATCATGGGTACAACAACAAAACAGATTAAGGAAGGATGGCTGAGTCCCTGCTGTTCTGATAATCCCCTGGGGAAGAGGCATATTAGACCTTTGCAACAGGTGCACTGGAGGGTTGCTGCTGAGGATGCCTCAAGGAAAAACGAGCGCTGTTGTTTAACTTAAATGATGCTTGTAAAATTAAAATGAGTTATTAAGAAAAACTTAGAGCCTTTTAGTTTTATTTATTTATTATTGTAGAGTTATGACACTTGTTAAATTTGTGTCTGTTGTCCCAACCCTGTTCTCCTCACTCAGACTCAGTTCATTGGGAATTCTGCCTGAGTAAGGAGAGCTGGATGAGACGTCTTCTTTTCTCTTTTGTAAAACCCTGTTGTCATCAGCTTATAACATAGCTGTAAAATGTTCTCTGAGCTTAAACTAGAGAGACCCACTGAATATCATGGACTTGGTTCTGTAATAAATATTTTTTAAGTCCATATCATATCCCATAGCAGCAGAAGTGCTAACACAATGCATGCATTGTGTAGGATTACAAGGGTCATAGATGGGCTATGCAAAAGGATCCTTAACACAGCCTGATCCATGCATGTTCCTTGCATTAAACAGACTCATTCTTTGAATACCTTGTGTGAATCCCAGGCTGTATTAATGTTTCATTTAATAAAGAGTTGATAAAGGATAAATACATGATTAGTGTTTTAATAAATGATTAATGAGTTGTTATAGAGTCCCACAGGGTGCTTATAACTATAAGTAACTTTTTTTACGGATGGGATTGTACCCATCTCTAACACATACTTCTTGTGTCTTTAACATCAATATAAGCTGTCATTTATTAACTCTTGCTATGAAGGTTCCATTTATAAAAAGTTTATAAAGTGGGACCCTTGCATCCTCCATGTGTGATCCTCATACTTATCATATGAATGAGAGACTTTGAAAAGGAAAGCTTGTGCAGAAGCAGTTTTGAGTAAGATTCATAGTGTCCCAGTATACGACTCTGATGACTAGCCAGCTAGAAAATGTGAGTTTTCCTTTCCTTTCCTAACCAAGACCCCTTCTAGATTCTTAAATAAACAACTGAAAGAGAGAAACAACTTGTAGCTGTTATTGGAAAGAAATGTTATCTTTATTTATAGCGAGATAGGAAAGAATCAGATCATGCGTCTTGATTTCCTAGATTTCTTGGGACAAGCCTGCAGAAGCTTTGCATAACTGGATCCGAGGGCATGATAAAGTACCTGGAGCCTGGACAGTGATTGATGGCCAGGTATGGTCTGTGAAATTTAAGTGTTTCCTTACTTTTCATATCATCTTTGTTATTTGCTTTTGTAATAAAAGTTACAGATGAAATGCAGCCTTCTTTTGGTGATCACATGTAACTCCTGTTGATAACAATATAGATCAAGTCACTTAATAAAATGTATCTGTGATGGGTGCCCCCTCCCCTGGATGCCACTTGTAACTGGGGTACCACTGAGTCCGCCTGACCCACCAGCCTGGGCTCCCTTTACACTATATTGCTGAGGCAAGCCAGCCAAGCTCTCCCTCATGTTTCAGACTGCACTTAACCAGCACACATACAGGTAGAGACACACCCAGCTGCAGCTTTGCACAGAGATGCTAAGATCAGCTAAGGAACTGCCCAGTACTCAAGTGCACACCCTCCTCTGGAGTGCAAACCCAAAATTATACTGTCTTGCATTGCACAGAGAACTGTACAGCATAAGCTTATGAAAATCGAGAGAGAGATGCAACAGCTTTTTGACAAATAAAAAAACACACAAACTAAGCTTAATATACTAAAGAAACTGGTTATGAGCAGCAAATTTTCACCCTAAATGTTGTTTTAGGCAGATTGCAGAGACTTGCTTGCAGCTTAAAACTCCAAATAATCCTTTCACAGGCCAGACACCCTCTAGCCTGGGTTCAATACTTTCTTCCCCAGTTCAGTCTTAGGTGTTTACAGCAGTCATCTTGGGCGCGGAGACAGTGAAGAACAAACCACAATGTTACTCCCCTGCCTTAAATAGCTTTTGCATATGGCGGGAACCCTTTGCCAGTCAGTGGAAAAACACTGGTATTCCAAGATGGATTCCAGTACCAGGTGACTTGGTCACATGCCTCAGTAGCCCTAACTCAGAGGCTGGTTGTAATGTCCTCAGGAAGGCGTCGCTGTGGGTGATAAACATCTTCTAAGACCTATTGTTTTCTCTAATGGCCCATCCAGACTGATTGCGTTCTGTCTGGTGGGTTTTCCCCAGGCATAAACCCATTTGTAATTGATATAGTCAATACTTCTAAATTCAGATGCAGAAATGATACATGCATACGAATAGGATAATCATATTCAGTAAATCATAACGTTTCCAATGAAATTTCACATGCATTATCTTGCACAAAATACATCATAATTATGCCATACTCATATCATAACAATATCTCCATGAAGAATATGGGGGGCATAGTGTCATAGTATCAATCACCAGAAAAATCACAGCTAAGTCAAAGACATGATTCCCTTTGGTAGGGTCAGTTAGTTCAAAGAAAAAATAAAAGCATGTGTCTGAAAGTGACCGAGCTCTAGTTCAAATCAGTAAGCAGAGAGGGCAGAGCCAGATAGTGCCAGATATTGTAGGAAATAGGTAGACATTACTGTTCATAATGAGATACTAATGTCCCAAGGTAACACCAGAATATAATACTGTGAGCTACTGAAATACACAATGAAATATTGTTAAAGGATTTTTGGCCTTGCATGCTGGGACCATTTACCAGAAAGAAAAGTAAATCACCCTTTATCACAAAGCTATTCTTTTCAGTTTGATAAAAGGCAGTATGTCCTTGATCCAAATGTTCCTTGTTTTAAATGTTTTAAAGTCATAGAATCATAGGGACCTCAAGAGGTCCTCTAGTCCAGCTCCCAGCACGGAGGCAGGAGTAAGTATACCGAGACCAAATCAAACTAACTTTCATGGCTGCATGATAGTTGCTTAGCTATGAGACCAGCCTTTGGTAGGCTCTCCCTATGGGCTGGATTCTAATCCAACAGGCCAGCCCAAGTAAGAGGCAGCAGATAGCTGCACTACCATAGGAGATTGTGACTCTGATAGTCACAGCCTGGTCCTGGTTCCTCCTTGCTCTGGATTGGGGAAGTCATCTGCACCAGGCCGTTTGCTAGCTCAGATTGCTTCCCTTTCTGCACTAGCTTCCTTGTGCTCACTGGTACATTGGGACCAGAGCCAAAGCTGTACCCACCCACTCCTTACCAACCAGGATAAGTTGGGGGGCAGAGGGGCGTAGCAGCCTGCTGGCAGCTGCTATCCCTCCCCTACAGGTTCTGGTGATGTAGGTAGCCTGTTTAGGGGAGTAAGGGGGGCTCCTTGTGCCCTCTGTGGCCCCTTCACGGGTCCACAGCAGTGCTCACAGTTGAGTCCTAGTAAATAACATTAGGAGATTTTCCAAGCGTACTCAATTTCGTCATTATAATTGTTATTTAATATTTATATTACCATATTGCCCAAAGGCCCTAATCAGGATCTATGCCCCACTGTGGTAAGCACTGTGTAAACACTGAGATGGATATTGTGTTTGCCTCCCAACGCTTGCGGTGTAAGAAGACAAGAAACAAGGGCCTGGCCTGGAGTTACATAGCTGTCACTCACAGGATTTTCCTGGGCTTGCATTTGGGCAAAGAGTTGCATATGCTGGGTTGTGAAGCCCACAGATAATATAGTCACCCAATTTTTGCAAGTATCAGAGGGGTCTGATGAAGTGGGTATTCACCCATGAAAGCTTATGCTCCAATACTTCTGTTAGTCTATAAAGTGCCACAGGACTCTTTGTCGCTTTTTACAATTTTTGCAGTTTACATGTAAAGGGAACCAAAGGCCTCTTATTCCCCCATTAACAGCAGGAAAACAATGTCATTGCATTTTCAGCATGTTGAGAGAGATTTAAAGCCTATACATCTGTCATTCATTTTGTTTTGTAGATGGTTACTTTCTATGGGTCATCATTACTTGATGGGCCAGTGCCTCCTGGACAACCGTTGGCAATAAAAAGCACCACAAAACCTGGGCTTATAACCAAAAATGGCCTAGTTCTTTTTGGTAATGATGGAAAGATGGTAAGTGTTCAACAAGATAAATAGTGTAGCTGGGAGGCGGGGAACATGGGCAAGGGAGGTGAAAAACTGTATGGACTGATTAACATTAGGAGAAAATGTAAACTGTATGGAAATGTCATGCCATTCAAATCTAGATGTAATCTTTGCAATGCTAGTGATAGCAGCCAGGTAATCAGCCATGAACATGTCAATCTTCTATTATTTCATGAAGAGTGCCAAATGCTGTTCTGTTCTTTATCTTAGGTATTGTCAGGATCCTGGGTGAAGGTAGGAAGGACCAGTGGTGGGAGCTTGGGATCCCAGAACTGAAAGCAGGGGTCAGAGCCAGGATCAGGGTTAAGAATCAAGCTGAGGGCTAAGTCAGAGTTATGAGCTAAACCGAGGGTCAAAGACAGAGTCAGGAATCCAGGTTAGAGTTCCAGGGGTCGATCGGGAGTCAGAATCCAAGTCAGAGCTGGGATCAGAACCAGGAGTTCACTAACAGAGAAGCAGGGCAGTCATGACAGGTAGCTAAGAATTCTCATTGTTGCCTGGGCACTTGCTGGTACGCCCCATGGACTTATACAGGGACAGGGTGCCAATCAGGGATTGCTAAAACTAGTGTCAGTCAGATCACCCTAGGTAGAACTTCCCACGGACCTCAGCAGATTGTTTGCAGGGAGTAACTAGGTTCCAGATGCCACCAGCTGGCAGCGTGGGGATGGTGGTTGTCCTGTAACCTTACAGGTCTGTCTTCATGTCCCACTGATCCTTACAGGCATTTCCCTACCACCCATCATATGTTCATTTCTAAGATATGTTAAATTGTACCTATATTTACTATAGTTTGTGGTGAAGAAAATATTTAAAGATACCTTTATCACAGGTTTGAGATTTCCTACCAGACACGTACTCATTTCATTATTATTCGAATTAACACATTAATTTCTACTTAGTACGTTTTACAGCCTTTCCATCAACTTAAATCATATCCCCTCTTTTTCAGTTGTTGGTGAGAAATCTACAATTTGAAGATGGAAAAATGATCCCTGCATCTAAATACTTTTCATCTGATGAGATGTCTGTCATAGAACTTACAGAAGAGGAGAAAAAGATGGCGGAAGATATCAAGGTATTTCTGTAAACTAGTTCAGCAGGATATTAGTTTACAGAAAAGCATTAAAGACGTCTAGGTACAGACATGTTATAACTTTTATTTAAATGTGCAAGTTATTTCTTAACAAAATATATACAAAAGTACAAGAATGAATGTTAAGTTATTAAAATTAATTCAGATGTGTTTGGAGATCAGGTTAGGTGTTCACAAATGTATATATGGTCCTAGAAACTTTTTCTTTAGATATAAGTGATTGATTCTAAAGACCAAGTGTTGGACCAAGTCGAGAAGAATGGTTTTGGATTATATGCGATGAGTGAGGCAGACACACTTCAAAGTAGAGTCCGAGCACCAGCATGACTTCTCCCCGCACAGTGGGGCCTTCAGACACCAAACAAACTGGCGTTATTTTTTTCATGGAAACATTCATCAGCAAGATTTGATCCTATTTCTAAAACAGAATCTAAGGGCTTGTCTACACTGCCCCGCAGTTCGGACTCTGGGGCCGTGAAGATCAGTGCACACAAAAGTGCTGTGCTGGACTCCCCTGTGGGGATGCTGCGGGTTCATACTCAAGGATTCCTGTAACGGAATGCTTAACTGTATTATACTGTTCAGCCACTAAGGGCACCCATATTTAAGTTAACCTCAGCCATAGGTGGCAGAACATTAAAGGATCTTAATGAAGACACGTCTCTTGTGTATCTCTCTGAGAAGAAAGTCCTGTAATCAGTCTTTATCTGATACAGAAAGCCTGACCTGCTAGAAGCAGCTGTGTAATGTACCACGTACACGAAGTACATCACAGTTCCTGGTTCTCATTAGTGGAGTCCTCAGACAGGACAACATTAATGTGAACTAGGAACTTTTTAGTTTGTGTGTGCAGCATCCACACGGGAGAGTTGAAGCTCAGCACTTGGGTGCACACTGCTATTCACATTTCTGTAGTCTGAACTCCAGGGCCGTACTGTAGACAGACTCAAGGAAAGTTTAAGGCATTGTCTACACTGGCAAGTGAAAGACAAAACTTTTGTAGTTCCGAGGTGTTAAAAAAACACACCCACGAAAGACAAAAGTTTTGTCGATGACAAGTGCCGGTGTGAACAGCGCTTTGTCGGCAGCAGCGCTCTCCTGCCAACAACACTAATGCTGCTTGTTGGGGTTGGAAGTTTTTTGTTTCAACAAACAGTGGCTACACTGCACGCCTTTTAGCAGCACGTCTGTAGAAGCACAGCTGTGTCGCTAAAAGCTGTGTAGTGTAGACATAGCCCAAGAAACAATATTTCTTATAGGTGTGAATTGCCCTATTTGGTTCAGTGGAGACAACTTGAAACCGAATTATAACAATTTAAATGTGCACATTCTCAGCAATTTCACTCCCATTTTAACAGAAATATCCATCTAGTGTATTTATTCTATAGTACTACCTCTCAGCCCTTCCACAGTCCCTGCTGTACATATCCAACTACCAAATACTCCCGCTCTCCAAACCCCTCGGTCCAGCCCAGAGCACCCTCCTACACCCCAAACTCTTCATCCCCAGCCCCACCCCAGAGCCCACACCCCCAACCAGAGCCCTCACTGCCTCCCGCACCCCAACTCCAATTTTGTGAGCATTCATGGCCCGCCATACAATTCCTATTCCCCAATATGGCCCTTGGGCCAAAAAGTTTGCCCACCCCTGGGTTAAGGGGAAGGAGCAGTTAAACCCATTTTATGTAACAATTGCTGGAAATAATGGGAGACTACCGCCCCAGATAACTGGCCCATAGCAAAACCTGAGCAGTTCCCTGGGACTGATTGCAAATGCACAGTCTAAAAGGGATTGCTTGGCATGTTGTGTGCGTGTGAAAATGAGAAAGCCACCAGGAAGCAAGAGAATGAAGCTTGGCAGTGGCATAGCCAGGGTCTAAATGTAGGGGGAGCAAACAGAAAAAAGGCGCTTCCCCTTGGCTCCTCCTCTGGCCACGCCCCCCTTGGCTCCTCCCATTTCCCACTCCCCAGATTAACCCTGGGACCCGACTCAGGACTCCTGCGGGCTTCCCAAGGGTGCGGATACCCCCGTCCCCCTGCGGTCTTGGGAGAGTCTCTCCTGCCCAGCCCACTCTGCAGGTGTCCCCTGCCAGGCTGCGCCGCCCGGCCCCACCTGCGGGGTGTAGCGACGCAAACAAACCCTGCTCCCGTTTTCCTACTTTGGGTGTACTGAGCATGCTCACCTGAACTGAGCATGCCCAGTAACCCAGATGTCAAGTTGCGTGGCAAAAACTGCACCCAGTTGCAAAACGGGAGGGTTGCTATTCGTGGCGTCACACCGGCCGTGCTGCCCCCAGCGCTGGCCCGGCCGTCCTGCACCGCCGCCTGTCCCCGGCCTATCCCAGCTCTGCGCCACGGGCGGATCCTGGCTCCGGCTCCAGCTCGGGGTGGGGAATGCTTGGCTGCCGAGCCCTGAGCCGCCGCAGGAGGTGGCTGCGCCTGCGGTGATGTTGGGGCCGCGTGGGGCGCGATGGCTGAGGAGCCGGCCCCCTCTCTCCTCTGGCTGCGCCTGCCACCCCCCCCCCCATCGCTCCTCCAGCTGTGCTGCCCCCAGCGCCGGCCCGGCCATCCTGTGCCGCGCCTGTCCCCGGCCCCGTGCTGCAGGCCAATCCCGGCTCTGGCTCCGGGCGGGGAGCGCTTGGCCGCCAAGCCCTGGGCCGCCGCAGGAGGTGGCTGCACCTGTGGCGATGTTGGGGCTGCGTGGGGCGCGATGGCCGAGGAGCCAGCCCCCTCTCTCCTCTGGCCGCGCCTGCTGCCCCCCCGCCCATGGCTCCTCCGGCAGTGCTGCCCCCGGCGCCGGCCCGGCAGTGCCGCTTTTGGGAAAAGGGGTGAGGGGAAACGGCTGCTTTCCCTGCACCCCGCTAGCTACGCTACTGAAGCATGGCCCTGAGAGGGAGCAGAGGGACAGAGCTCCTTGGGGCACAGAACTTCCTGCAGAGGCAGGCTTGGAAAACGTGAGCAAAGAAACTGCCTGCTGCTGTTTGTTCCTACTGCGTTCGGGGAACCAGGACTTCGTGTACATGCTCTGTAAATGGGCGGCGATTGGGGAGGGAATGGGGCATTGCCCCCCCAAACTAGAGGCAACACAGGGGGGAGGACATGGGGTCATGTGCCCCCCAGATTTCTGCCTTCCATTTAGCACAGAGGTTTTCAAATGTGTGGTGCACTGTCCTAGGGGGACGTGCCCCACAGTTTAAAAACCGTCACTGCCTGCTAGGAGCCAGCAGATCTGAAGCTGATGGGAATCACCCGGCCCACAGCTCTCTTCGCTGTGGAAGCCGGATGCTGGTTCACTTCCCAGCAGCCCTCCCTGCCCTGTTCCCCGAGCTGGGCCACCTCTGTGGGGCCAGGCGCTCCCCAGGTGTGTGGGGGGGGACAGCACAGCTCCGAGCTGCACCCCCAATTTGCTCTTGCTTTTCCTCCGAAGGAGCCCGGCCCCGTGTCCCCCCGCCACGTGCCACCTCTGTTCCTATCTCCCAAATATCCAAGTCAAACTACGCCTATGTTTGTAAATAATCAGGATTGCAACCAGGAGACTGGGGGGTGGAAGCAGGCTCTTAAGGGGGGCGGCAAAGGGAGAGTGAGGGGAGCTACTGTGGCACGATGGGGACATCCTGTTCCAGGCTGGGAATGGGCGTCCCGACAGTTCTTCAGCAGCTGGTGCCCTATGTGCCAGTGCTCCCCTGCCCCCAACCCAGGTGCCTGTGCACTCTCCTGCAACCTGGCAGCTGGGGCACGTGTTCCTCCCTGGACTGGATACCTCTGCTGGGACCTGCAGTAGCTAGAAGATGGGGAGAGGAGAGCTGTCTGTTCCTACTTGCTTCCTAACAGCCGGCTTGATCTCCAGCCCCTCCTCAGGGTTCTGCTCTCACCTCCACCTGCAATGCATGTGTGCAGGGGTGGAAGAATAACCAGGTTCCACTCTCACCTCCATGAGATATTGTGGGAGATGAAACATATATCAGCACCCGCAATATTTCCATTGTTGGGGTATGGCCCATAACTTCATTCTGCTGGCCCTGATCGCAACAAAGAAATAGCTCCTACTCAGACAATTCATAACATCAGTTCCCCAAATCAAAACAAACCTGCAAAGCCCCACATACTGGCTAACTGCCCAGGTCAAAGGGTCAATAGTAATTTCACCTGCCACATTAAAAAAAATGCAAACTGTATACATGCAAATCATTAGCATGGTGGTTATAGCAAAAATGCTCATTTGCTTTTCTGGCTTTTAGTATCCCTAAAAGTAATTGATTTTTAAAAAGCCGATATGTTTAAAAATATACACGCAGACCTACATTAGCGTCAGTGAACTGATGTTTTATGCCATTAGAGGGGTTTGTTTGTAGTAATGACTCATTTATTTTCTATATTTTTTAGTCCATTTGGAAGGGAATTTTGAGCAGTGTTGCTGTAATTGAGGATTCTACAGACTTCTTCAAATCTGGAGCATCCTCGATGCATGTTGTCAGGTAACTTTATACTTTAAATAACCATGTTTTTTAAGCAATTAATGAAGATTGTGACCGTGTTATGGTTCTTACGGTATCTGTGATTTTTCCCTTTCCCCACTCTTCCCCAATCAGAAGTCACAAAACAGTAAAGAGAAAATTATTTTAAATGCATTTTTTCACCATATTAACCACTTCCAGAAACATAATAAGGTGATCCCAGTGCCATATCAGATCCTTCACCTCCCAAAGTCAGTGCAAGATTGGACCCTTGCCCCGCTTACTCAAGCAATACTCCCGTCGACTCCCATGACATTGTCCTCAATTGGAATTTTGCCTGAATAACAAGGGCAGGATTAGCCCCAAAACTAAGGGACTACCCTGGCAGATATTTGGGAGCGAGTCTACTGTAGATCTGACAGCTAGTCCAAATCTGGGGGCCCAATCCTGCAGCTGCATACCGAACTCCTAAATGAAGTGAGGTCACCATGCTGTATCAGGTCACATTAGTGAGCATCGCTCCTTTCTCTACCCCAAATGCCCACAGCCATCACATGAGAAGCCTTGAGAGTTTTAGCAAAATCATTGCTATTAATAATCCACCAAATGTAACATGATTCTCAGTTCCCGAGCTGTACTAAATAGCCTGAACAATACTTGCATGACGTAACAGTGGTGGGAGCTAGCCGGTCAGCCAGCACTCTGATCTCTCTGGCACTAGTTGGTTTCCCCAAGGAGGTCTGAATGGGGAATGGAACGTTATCCGCTAATCAGTCTGGGTGAGCTAATGGATTAATTAGCCAGTCATCTGAGAAGTGATTAAAAAGGCACAGGAAGGAAGTGCAAGGGGAGAGGAGTAGGACTGAGTCCAAGTCCAAACTTAGAGAGCTCTCAAGGAAGGGAGACCTCTTCTCCCCTCAGACCCTGGGGACAGGGCTGATGATACACGGGACACTGCAAATAGCATTGCTGCACAGAACTGTAAAGGGGTTGGGGCAGGAATCTGAACTAAACCGCACTGTGTGGATAACTAACTGGTGGAGTCTGAGCAGTTTCTGTGAAGCTAGAAGGCAGGAGCAGAGCGTACCCTGTTATACATGACATATGTTTATCATTTGCCTTTTATTCCTAAAATGTTACCTCAGAGTATTTCAAAGCCATTGGGCCAAATTCTGCCCTAATAACACCTGCACAATTGCTGTGTATAACTGAGGACCCCATGTAGCCCAATGGCTAGCAGTAATACAGTACAGCTACAGAATAATGGCATGCACACAAAAAAGCCCACACATTGTATGCAACCAACCAAAACCCTACTCCACCTTCTAATAATTGACTGTCTCAACAATACTTCAGTGTAAAGTTCAACCTACTATTTCTTTGCAATTTTCAGAATGATTGAAGAGATCAAACAAAAATATGGTGGACTTCAGCTGCAGAATGAAGATGTGTATATGGCCACTAAGTTTGCAGACTTTATTCAGATGGCTGTGAGGAAACTTAGGGGAAAGGACGAAGAGGAAGAATTAGTCATAGATTATGTAAGCCTTTTTTGGTTTTATTGACATTTTGCACATTTTCTTTGACGGAGTATTGGTTTCGTTTCTGTAGTTTTCATTTATTTGTGACGGGATGGAGGTGAAACTTGGTGAATTCCATTGCTCATGAAACTGGGAGATCAATAGCAGTGGATGGATTCATGCATATTGCATATGTAGGTATCGTAAACTTCCTTAAAGTGCCTTGCTCATGTATCTCAGTCATCATGCCCACAAAAAAAAAATCTGCTTTTCTGAGAAAAACAGCAACAGACTCTCCTCCAAGGAACCCTAGCATGGGGCGGAGGGAGATATGATAGAGATAAAATCATGACTGGTATGGAGAAAGTAAATAAGGAAGTGTTATTTACTCCTTCTCCTAACACAAGAATTACAGGTCACCCAATGAAATTAATAGGCAGCAGGTTTAAAACAGACAAAAGAAAGTATTTCTTCACACAATGCAGTCTACCTGTGGAATTCTTTGCCAGAGGATGTTGTGAAGGCCAAGCCTATAACAGGGTTCAAAAAGAACTAGATAAATTCATGGAGGATCGGCCCATCAATGGTTGTTAGCCAGGATGGGCAGGGATACAAAACCAAACCAAGCTCCAATCTTTGCCTAAGCAGCTTCCTCTCCTACATCAAGCTATGAGCATCTCCAGCCCTTCAGGCAGGAGGATCCACCACTTACAGAATCAGAGGGTGCTTATCTCTTTGTCCCCAAAGAGATGGATAACAAAGGAGTCCCCTTTGTTCCCTTTCATAGTCTAGAAACCTTTTGAAATGTATTCTTTGAAAAGTAAACCAAGACAAAGTTTCTCCCCCCTGCTGCTTGTTCTTTGGCAGGGCCGGCTCTAGGCACCAGCAAAACAAGCTGGTGCTTGGGGCGGCACATTTTTAGGGGCGGCATGGCCGGCGCCAGAATGCCGCCTCTGCCGCCCCTAAAAATGTGCCCCGGCTGCCCTTGCTCACCTCCGCTGCTGCCGCTCGCGCACCGCTACTCACCCTCCCTCCCAGGATCTCAAACCTGGGAGGGAGGGGGAGATCCCGAGCGGCCGCGGCGCGTGAAACAGCTGATTCGTGCGCTGCTGCTCCCCCTCCCTCCCAGGCTTGAGAGCCTGGGAGGGAGGGGGAGACTCCGAGTGGTCGCGGCGCGCGCCGCTTCTCCCCCTCCCTCCCTCCCTCTGTCCTAGGTTTGAGAGCCTGGGGGGAGGAGGCAGGGCTGGGGATTTGGGGAAAGGGCGGAGTTGAGGCGGGGCCGGGGGTGGGGTAAGAAAAACGGGGGGGAGGGGCAAAATTGTTTTTGCTTGGGGCAGCAAAAATCCTAGAGCCGGCCCTGTTCTTCGGGCAACAAGCCCTTTCTTCATCCTCTTGTCAATTTGCTTTCTCAGTTGGCTTGATCACTTTGTTTACCTTAGATGCAAATGTACCTTCATTGTCCTTTGCTTGTGATTAAGCCATGTTGTTTTCTCATAACTAGAGCCATGCAGACATTCCTTTGTTTAGGGCAGGCTTGTTTATCAGCTGCCTCCAAAACATATTACACGAACGTATTTCCAGCACACATACATAAGTCTTTATACACAACTTGTACATACATCATGCAACAATATTTGTGACCAGCATGTCACCCGTTTTCATATGATACCTTACAGGTCCCTGCTTGGCTAAATATTCTGCCAACAGTGTGTTGGGTGAGCCCTTTGCCAGTTGGCATAAAGGAGCTCTTAGAGTCACAGTAACTTGAAACACATAACTAGGGCCATTGACTTCAGTTGGATTATAAATCTACTTAGTCACACACCTATTTTAATACCTTGCTGGATTGAGGCCCTAATGATGATTTGATCCTGGATATCCACTAGTAAAACCATACAAATTCATTAATCCATTTAATAATTTAGGCACTTCTCCTCCTCAGAGGAAGTACAATTTCTATTTAGTTTTGCCTTAGTGATGGATACTGACAGCCATATATGCATCCTGATACTTTGTCTGAAAACTGGTTTTGCATATTAAAGTTACAAGTTGTATTAGGTACGTAGTTTTGCATGTTGCATGTACAGTATTGCCAACCCCAAATGTTCAAAAATTATGAGTCAGGCTCACCAAAAATCATGAGATTAGCTTTAAAATCACGAGATTAAGTAAAAATAATAGATTTGGTGATCTTTTTATTTGCTTTCTGCTTTTTGAGCCTTTAGGGTGCACCGAGGTCACATTTTGAAGCCTTCTCCATAGCCACAGGGCTAGAAATTTATTTTTTAACGAATGAAGGCTGAAATCATCACATATCCACTTGACTCCAGGATCTGGTGCTTTAAGAAAAACAATAATGGTCATGAGACTCATGACAAAATCATGAGAGTTGGCAACGATGTAAGACGCATTGAAATGTTGAGTTTCTTTCACTGTTAGGTTTCAAAAAATGTTAACAATATGACTGTGAAGATGCCTTACCAGTGTTTTATAAATGGACAGTTTATGGATGCTGAAGAGGGAAAAACATACGACACTATAAACCCAACAGATGGATCAGTGAGTAATTTCTGCATATGATAAATACTGGCTTATTCTGAATACTACATTTCTGGATAAATAATCTAAAACATTAAAAGGATATTGCCAAGTTGAAAATCATGTAGTACATTTTAAAAGATTCCTTTACTATTTTACAGTCAAAACTTGAAAAAAATTCTTCAACTTTTAGTTATCTTGAAATGTTAATAATTTAATCTAATTTACTTTTCAGTTTTTATGCTTTTTATTCACTTTTTGCATCTTAGCCTGCATAGTGAAAACTGGCTGATTAATTTCGCTATGTTTATAATCTATTTTAAGTCAGTTTCACTAGCAGGTTCTCATACTTTAGCTTAGTGTTGCAGTGTTTGGCTTTGCAGACAGAACAGGGGAATGCTTATCAGTTCTTTTAAAAAGTGTTTCCACTGGGATTTTTGTTAGTTTCTTGAGCACATTTCTGTTGGTCAGAAGTTATGTAAAAGCTTATTTTTACAAATCCTACAGTTTAGGCCAAATTTGTCCTGAAAGTGTCCTTTTAAATAGGGTGACCAGATGTCCCATTTTTAAAGGGACAGTCCCGTTTTTTGGGACTTTTTCTTATATAGGCGCCTATTACCCCCCACCCCCTGTCCCATTTTTTCACAGTTGCTATCTGGTAACCCTACTTTTAAATCACTTTTAAAAATGACTTCTCAATATGCATTTTTTTTTTCAAAAAGTACCAAATCTTGGCTGAGCAACTGTTGGGGCCCTGATTCTGATCTCATATATGCCACTGTAAATCAGGAGTAACTGAATTCTACTTAAGTCAATGGAGCTAGTTGTACCACTATTAATGAAGCCAGAATCAAGTACAGCGTTAGCAGTTTGGTATTATCTTAAGGCATCTTAAATATAAGTGTCCATCCATGGTGATACATGTAACAAATATACCATTCCAGGGAGGCAATATCCAGATGGTATTCTAGAATGTTTAGGCATTCTATTGTCTTACCAGACACTAAGCTTTTCCACTTCTTCAATGTCACATCAGTAAGTTCATGTGATAGTTGAAGAAATAAAATAAGGCTTGAGGGTGTGCTCTGTTGTTAGCAGAGTTTGAGGAAAGAGGGATCCAGAATTCTGACTGTTCACACAGTCCTTCGAATTCCACCTCAATTGGTGGTGTCTGAGCTTTTCTGAACCTGATTGACCGATGCATAATAGGTAGCCATTAGAATATTAAATGTTTGTTTATATTTAAGTAAAAATAAAAAGAGAGAAAGGAAGCATTGTATGTAACACTACTTGAAATGTGAGCTAACATTTAGCTGTTTTGTGACAGATAATAGCAAAGGTGTCTTATGCTTCAGTGGCTGATGTTGACAAGGCAGTAGCAGCAGCAAAAGATGCATTTGAAAATGGTGAATGGGCAAGAATGAATGCAAGGGAAAGGGGGAGATTAATGTACAGGTATGTAAGGGGTTTTGCTATGTTTGCTCATGTTTCTTAACTTTATTTTACTTCCTCTGAAAAATCATGGTATACCCCATCTGAATCTGATGGACTTTCCTTGTTATAGGGCTAGAGTGGCCATATTTCAGAAGGGGTGAGAGGTGAGGGGTGAGGAGTTCTGGGATATGCTTACTTTGACTTGGGTCTCTGCATTGCAGAGTGCATGTCAGACCCTTTTTAAGTTAATGAAAAAATTCCCATTGAGTTTATTGGGTGTTTGGCCCTTATTTACATTAACAAATAGCCAAAGGTCCCAATCCTGAAGTCACTGGAAATTTTGCCTGAGTTGCAGTATTTTGCAGTCCCACATCACGTTTGTAAGTTAGGTATAGTTGGAGGTGTCGTTTCCCAGTGTTGTTATTTTTGATTCTCATTTGTTGTGTTTTAATTAAAAGACTTGCTGACCTGATGGAAGAACACCAAGAGGAATTAGCAACAATTGAGGCCATTGACTCAGGAGCTGTCTACACTTTAGCTTTGAAGACCCATGTAGGAATGTCTGTGCAAACATTCAGATACTTTGCTGGATGGTGTGACAAAATTCAGGCAAGCTAATATTTGTCAGCAGTTACGCAAAGTCAGAAATGAATTACAATGCTTCTGTATACTTATTCTTTACTAGTACTGTCTTTTGCTTGTACAGCCCAGAAGAACAACTTTAACACAGGGAAATGAGGCATTCAAAATTGTGGATGACAGAATTAGAATTTTACCTAGTAAGAGTCTTCCTGGAAACATGATAGGAGCACATTATGCTTCCTGTTGGGAAACAGGAATTTAGAGTCTGACTTGTGATGACAGATAAGCTGGCTGAGAATGTGGAGTGTTATAGAGGAGATGTACCTCATATCCTTGGTAGAAGGTTATACAGCAGCAATATTCCAGCATCTTTCTGTCTCTGGCATCCTGTTAACAGAACAAATCCGGCTGTGAAGCCTTCCATGATTGCAATGATTTTTCTGAAACAAACATGGTTAGATAATTGGTGCATTTTAATTTTCCTTTCTAGATATATACATTTTTTGAAATCCATTGTCTTTCTTTTAGGGTTCTACAATCCCAATTAGCCAGGCCCGCCCAAACCATAACCTAACATTCACCAAGAAGGAACCCATAGGGTAAGGCTATTGTCTTCTTCTTAATGACTGCAAACTAGTTTTAACCTTGACAAATAGAAAATCCTTTCAAAATCTGTTATGAAAATGTAACTTTTTTCATATTTTTCCCAATCTTAAGAGTCTGTGCGATTGTTATCCCCTGGAATTACCCACTGATGATGCTTGCATGGAAGAGTGCAGCATGCTTGGCTGCAGGCAACACGTTAGTTCTCAAACCAGCACAGGTAAAATCAAAAGGGAAAATGCAAATTATGGGTGTGATTCTCCACTCCCTATTCAGGCAAAGCTTCCATTGACTCCATCCATTGACGGAACTGTTGCATGCTATAAAACATGTAAAGCAGTAGCTATTCCCACACTGATACAAGGCACTCCTCTTCACTAGAACTCTCTGCACCCTCAAATTAGAGAATACATTAAAACTTTCTGTTTGTCTATCGATGTTGTCGTTGCATGGAGCTATGGTTAGGGAAGAGGGGGAGAGGAGGTTGCACGGTGATATGCATGTGTACTCAGAATATAATTAATCTGGGATGTGAACAGAATGAACTCCTTTTTCTAAGGGAGTGCCACTTTGTCAGCTTTGTAAAAATATGAACTAATGTAAGATTCATATTGTAGCAAGCTAAAACGTATTGCACATTAAATATTCCATGGCATATTTAACTAAAATAGAAGACCTAATCTGACTGTTGTGTACATGTTTAGGTCACTCCTTTGACTGCCTTAAAGTTTGCAGAGCTCTCAGCTAAAGCAGGATTTCCCAAAGGCGTTATAAATATTCTACCTGGTTCAGGTAAAACATTGACCTAATTATTTTTCTGTACAAAATATAGCTTGGTATGAACTGTAGTTGAGAACAGTTAGGTAAAAGACTGAGGTGAGGTGAAGTTGTTGGTGATCTAGCTTTTCACCTCTGCAGACCTGTCAGGTGAAAACTGTGCTGAGTGGACTTCTCCTTCTTAGTGGATCTTTGTCCACATTACAAAGCTGATACATCATTTCACATGTATTCTCTGAGCTGAATGGGGAATGACTATGGCGTTAGCCAGGGGTGTTTGCCCCTTATCTACACATTCTCGATTCAAACAAAAAATATAAAAATCTTCAAAGAACCCTTTATAATATAGAGAAACATAATGCTTTTGATTATAGAACTTCTCTTATTCTCAAAAGCTTGTTGCCAGTAGGCCATATTATTTCAATAAGATTGTGAGAAATCTAGTTAGCTAAGTGTGACAGATTGGTTGGTGGAGACAATTTAACATTACGTCAGCTAATTCACCTCCTCACAATCATGTTTAAACATAAGATTTCCTAGTAAAGACAAACCCCAAGATAACCTTGGGGCTGATTCATGAAACAGTACATATGTCAGCTGATACAAGTTTAAAATACACCTCTACCCCGATCAGGGCCGGCTCCAGGGTTTTGGCCGCCCCAAGCAGCCAAAACAAAACAAAACAAAACAAAACAAACAAACAAAAAAGCCGCGATCGCGATCTGCGGCGGCAATTCGGCGGGAGGTCCTTCACTCCCAGACGGAGTGAGGGACCGTCTGCCGAATTGCCGCTGAATACCTGGACATGCCGCCCCTCTCTGGAGTGGCCGCCCCAAGCACCTGCTTGAAAAGCTGGTGCCTGGAGCTGGCCCTGACCCCGATATAACACGACCCGATATAACACGAATTCGGATATAACTCGGTAAAGCAGTGCTCGGGGGGGGGGGGGGCGCTGCTCGGGCAGATCAAAGCAAGTTCGATATAACGCGGTTTCACGTATAACATGGTAAGATTTTTTTGGCTCCTGAGGACAGCGTTATATCGAGGTAGAGGTGTATAAATTGGGTTATTCTACCAGCACTCCAAGTATCAGAGATGAAGTTCTCAACTCCATTGGTGAAGGGAGGGATTTGTGCTGTTGTGGTTTTAGTTTTATTAATCTGAGGTGTTAATTGTAACATAAGTAAGGATACTTATTTTTTAAATTAGATGCTATTTAACCTGACAGGCCTACTGGACTATTAGAATGTTAAGAATTGCATATACATTTTCCAATTAGTTGTTTCCCATATCCCACGATAATACAGGTGGTTTAGTGGGACAGCACATGTCTGAACACCCAGATATCCGCAAACTTGGATTTACTGGTTCAACTCTTATTGGTAAACAGATCATGAAGAGGTATTGTATTCATTATATTCAGAAGATGTTTTAGATCTGTTTTTATACTGTAGATTAATCAATGTTTGTTTACTACATTGATGTGCAAACTACATCTTGCACATAACATTAAAATGACATGCAGACTATGGATGGGAATATATTTAATCATTTGTCTTTAATAAATATTGGAAATATCATTTGCTATTAAGTCCAACTGTCCAAAACTAAAAATAGATATATGCTATTCATTTACACCAGCTGATTTTAGGGAAAATAATTTCATTACTAAAAGATGTCTGAATGTTAATTTTATATAATTATTTACAACTTTCCGTAGCTGTGCAGTCAGTAATCTGAAGAAAGTCTCCCTTGAACTTGGTGGTAAATCCCCACTGATCATTTTTGAGGACTGTGAACTTGACAAAGCTGTGAGAATGGTAAGGTTACTTCAAATTAAAACATTTTCAAAGCCTTGTTAGTGCATCTTATTAAGAAGCAATGTTCTAATTCCTTCTCTCTTTCTTACATGCACCCCTCCTCAGGGCTTGCTAAAACATGCAGGAGGATAGCCACACTTTAAGCCTCATACAGTATGTTGAAGCAAGGCTCCCCTTCTCTAGGCTGTATGACAACACAGTTTAAACTTTTGGGGCTTATTCAAAAAGATGGGATGTTCTCCAAAAAAATTAATTGAAAAAGAGTAAAGGTGAAAAGTGTGCTTCCATGGAGTCATGCTAACACTGCAAAAAAATTAATTTTACAAAAAATTGATACTTAAAACCCCTCCAAATGCTAAAAAAAAGTCTGGAAATGAAGTTGAGATTCAGTGAGTTCCCCACTGCCGTGTAATCCTTAATGACTCACTATCACCCACATGCCTGACCTATACTTCCCATCCAACCTTAACTTCTGTTTTATAAAGTTTGCAAAATATATGCATAGAGGAAAATTAGTAGATTATAAAATCCTATTTCCTATTGAAGGGATCTATTTCCAACATAACACTAGCATATACTACATCATTCATTACAAAAATACTTAGTTGCTACATGATGTGGTTAGTTTAGGCCCTAATCCTGCAGTTAGAGCCCCATTGAACCCAAACAACATTGTGCTATTGCATGAGATACAAAATAGTGAAGCTGACTCTCCAATCCATTTTTTATGATCCAGGAAGAGTTAAATGGGGGCGGCGGGGCGGAAACAGCGTGCACTGTGAAAAGCAAATTGAATTTTGAAAATCTCTTTATGGTTTGATCATCTGAGACATTGCGAGAGCCAGTCAGAAAATGGAAACAAATTGTTTCATGAAAATATTTTTTCCCATGAAAAAAATGTTTTTCTTTGAAAGTTTTCTGACGGTCACAAGTTAGTAACAGGGGCAAATTGTCCCTCCTGCATGAGGCCTGAGTCCATAGGCTTGATGTAGGGGAGGTTCTTTGTGCATTTGACAGGATGGAAACACATACTTCTCCACTGGGTCACATGCTGTGACTGCCCTCACAGCCCTCGACCCTCGATAAGGGGAATGTATCAGCAGAGTTGTGTATTCATCAGCCTTGCTTCCAAACTCCTTTTCCATGATGCTGTACAGTGTCTCTATGGAGCTTCACTCAACAGTATGCCGGGGGTGTGCACCTCCCTAAATCCTGCCTCCACACACAGCAGCTCCACTGCATCCAGGGCCATCTCTGTTCATGCACATGTTTATGTCAAGAAGGTAGAGGGAAGAATGGTAGGATTTACCCCAGAGGTGAGAAAACATTTTTATTTCTTTAATGAGTTTTATGCTAATATTGCCCCTTTAAAGAAGAGTTCTATACATTGATTGATTCAGACATAGGAGAAAAAAAGAGAGAGAGAATGTAGTTCCAGGGAATAGCTGGAGTGGGAAATTAGTAAAACCAAGTATCAATATAGTGTTTTCTTCTGACACAGGGCATGGGAGCAGTATACTTCAACAAGGGAGAAAACTGCATTGCAGCTGGAAGACTGTTCGTGGAAGAATCAATTCATGATGAATTTGTTAGGAGAGTGGTAAGATATTTAAAGGGCTCATGTTCAAAATAAATTCTGTAGTAACAATGTAAAGCGAAGATCAAGTCATTTTATACACACACACAAGTTTATGCATCATGCAAATTATTTAAACTTTCAATTGCTGCTGATGCTGGGAAATCACAATTCCTATCATGAAGCAATGAAAAGGGTGTGCTAATGGGAGACACTTGCCCAAGAAATGCAATGAGAAGTGACACACTTATAAAGAGACATTATCCTATCAACTATATCTGTACATTTATCTAACCAAAAATTGCCAAATTTGTATCCATGAGACTTAAGACCACTGTGAATATGGGAAAAAATATGGTAAGACTGGAAGTATAGCAGGGATCATACAAGAGTATCTAATGTTCACCATTAAAAATTCAACACTGCTGTGTGAAAACTCAGTTATTTATTGCTATTTAGAATAGGAAATAACTTCAGTATCTTGCTACCACACTATGTTAACTTGAGTTAACAATGACATTTTAAATACCAGACACAGTAATAGAAGAAACTTAAAAATGAATAACTAAAAACAACGGTCAAGATTTTCAAAAGTGACTAGTGATTTTGGTGTCCAACTTGAAACAACTTAAAAGAGCCTGATTTTCAGAAAGTGCTAAGTACTCCTTCTGAAAATTGGGTCCCTTCAAGTGGCCTTAAACTTGGGCACCCCAACACTAAAGTACCCATAGTCACTAGTCATTTCAAAACAAAATTGGCCAGTGTGTCACTATGTAACTTTTCATTTTAATTGGGTAACGTGTAGGTGGAAGAAATCAAAAAGATGAAAATTGGTGACCCGCTCGATAGAGCCACAGATCATGGTCCACAGAATCATAAGGCTCACCTGGAAAAGCTGCTGGAATATTGTGAAATTGGAGTGAAAGAAGGAGCAACATTAGTGTATGGAGGAAGACAAGTATGTAGACCAGGTAAATACTACCTGGAAATGTTTTCAATTTTTACATTTTTAAATAAAAGCCCACATGGTTCCCTCTGTTGTGTAGCACAAAGAGGAATAAACTCACGGAAATATAGTACAAAACGAGCTGAAGGACAGCTACATGGTTTCTTTTCCGCGGCCACCAAGGTAGAGGACTCTATGAAGTATACCTAAATAAAGTAGGGTGTCATTGTCCTGGAGAAAATCACTTGGCATAAAGACCTGGAAGAAAGAGATGGCTCATACTGAAGAACTCTTCAAATATTTACATGTAAGGAGAAATTCAGCCTGTTCTACAATATTTCTTTGCTAGGACTGACTTTCATATAGAGACTAAGGGGAATAGTCCTCACCTGATACATACGACTTTCCCGGCACAGCTCCCATATACTATTAATGGAAGTTGTGCAGCTGACACACCAGAAACTAAATTGAGACTTAGGTCAGGTCTACACTAAAAACTTTTGCCAGCATAGTAACATCAGTGAGGGATGGGGTTTTTTGGTGATTTTTTTTTTTTTTGCAATAGTTTTACACTGGCAAAAGCCCTAGTGTAGACACAGTTATACCGATTAAAAATTACTTTTGCCAGTATAGCTTATTTTGTTCAGGGAATGGTATAACTTATTCCAGCAAAGGCACTTTTTTGTTGGAACAAACTGAATCTTGACTAGGATGGTTTGCTGATATACCTGTACCAGCAAACCTTTTCTTCTGTACACCTGGCCTATATCTCTAGCAAAGTAGAACTTCTGGTGTGAAAGTCTCTGTACATACTGGTTTTCTTTCTCTAAAGAAAATTTAGAGTGGATATTTACATCTGCTGCTTTGGCTTATACAATACTTAGCTCAGAATATGGAAAACAGAGAGTGTGGTGTGTGGTACTATGTAGGTAGAGAAGGAGAGAATACAAACTAAAAAAATATTTTACTCGCATGCAAATGATACCCTATCTGTATCCTCTGTTTAGGTTTCTTCATGGAACCCACTGTATTTACAGATGTTGAAGACCATATGTACCTTGCCAAGGAAGAATCCTTTGGTCCTGTTATGGTAATTTCAAAGTTTAAGAATGGGTATGTTCTGTTCTATTTTAAATAATAGGGTTTTGTTTTACTTTATCAGTAAGTAATGCAACCATAGCACCTAGTGCTGTGATCCTGCCAAATCTCATAAGGTCACGCTGAGTCATTGTGCGGATAGGAATCCTCTAAGGAACAGATAGGTGTTGAAGAAAGCATTTAGTACAGACTACTCTTCTCAGTTGCCACAGAACCAAAGCTACAGCAGGGTGGAAAGGGACACTACATTGCTGGAGGCACCATCTTTTACATGAGATTAAATAGCCAATGGCACTTTTTGCAAAGTAAGGGTAGTTAAATGCAGTGTCCTAACCACGCTACAAAACTTACATTCTTCCTACAGTGTCTCAGTTCCCCCTGCAGATTCTGGTGGCTCAGTTACTTCTTCGTTACAAACTGTTTGTTGTGTCACATTACTATGTGCTGTTTAACTACAACTGTATTTTATTCCAGAAGTGGGTATATTCCAGTAAGGGTGAGATAATCCCTGTGTTTAGTTTGTGGACCAGTTTACTAGATTTCAGAGTAGCAGCCGTGTTAGTCTGTATCCGCACACTAGTAAACTGCAAAAAGAACAGGAGTACTTGTGGCACCTTAGAGACTAACAAATGTATTTGAGCATAAGCTTTCATGGGCTACAGCCCACTTCTTCGGATGCATAGAATGGAACTGCTCAAATAAATTTGTTAGTCTCTAAGGTGCCACAAGTACTCCCGTTCTTTTTGCGGTTTACTAGAGTACGTCTACACCAGGGGTGGGCAAACTTTTTGGCCCGAGAGCCACATCAGGGGTGCGCAACTGTATGGAGGGCTGGGTAAAGAAGGCTGTGCCTCCCCAAACAGCCTGGTCCCTGACCCCCATCTGACCCCTCCCACTTCCCGCCCCCTGACTGCCCCCCTCAGAACTCCCAACACATCCAACCCTCCCCCCCGGCTCCTTGTCCCCTGACTGTCCCTTCCCGGGACCCCTGCCCCCTATCCAACCCCCCTGCTCTCTGTCCCCTGAGTGCCCCAACCTCTATCCACACCCCCGCCCCCTGACAGCCCCCCCAGGATTCCCACCCTCTATCCAACCGCCCTCTGCTCCTCGTCCCCCAACCACCACCTCCCAGGAGCCCCCACCCCTAACTGCCTCCTGGGATCCCACACCCTTATCCAACCCCCCCCCCCCGCTCCCTGTCCCCTGACTGCTCTCCCGACCCCTATCCACATTCCCGCCCCCTGACAAGCCCCCCGGGACTCCCACTCCTCCCTGTTCCCCATCCCCTGACCGCCCCCCCCCAGAACCTCCGCCCCATCCAACCCACCCTTCCTCCCTGACTGCCCCCCAGGACCTCCTGCTCCCTTACCCAACCCCCCGCAACTCCTTAACAGCAGCAGGAGCTCGCAGCTGCGACACCCAGCCAGAGCCAGCTGCGCTCCCCACGCTGCCCAGCAGGAGCGGCGGGCCAGAGTGCGACCTGCATGGCTGCGGGAAAGGGGGGACAGTGGGGGAGGGACTGGGGACTAGGCTCCCCAGCCGGGAGCTCAGGGGCCAGGCAAGACAGTCCTGCGGGCTGGATATGGCCCACATCTGGTCTACAGTGTATGCTTCTTTCAGTGGCATGTAGAATACATACATGTGTAGCCACCTAGCACTGGTATAAAAGCAGCGTAGACTGTGAGGCATGGTTTAGGCGAGTAAAGCCACATCTTCTCTTAAGGGTATGGGTATGTGCTCAAGTACACACCCTACATAGTCTTCTGCTTACCCCAAGCCATGTCTCCCTGTCTGCACCGCTGTTTTTAGCAGTGTAGTGTCCCGCCATCTCCCCTCTGCTGGAGCCTTTCCCTGTCACAGAAAAAGACTCCAGCAGCAGGGAAAGGCTCTAGCAGGGGCTTTTGCCCATGCCGCGCCCCCGGTTCCTGCAGCAAGGAGCTGCCTCCCCTCTACCACAGTGTGGACACAGCCCACTTTTCACTGTGGCATGTCATTACAGATACGCAATGTGCTGCCAGCAGTGGTGTGTAGTGCAGATGTAGCCTTAGTGATCTAGAATGCAATTTACTGGGGTGAGCTTCAGCGAGGGGGGGGAGGGGGAAAGCACTGTATAAACTTAATGGAATTATTTCCAGGGGCCTTAATTTTTCTAGTTTGAAAATATAGTATTAAACTTTTGACTAAATAGAACACAATCTATGAACTGCCACGTTAAAAAGTTGTTTAATCAAACTCATTAGATGCTGACACCGTGGTTGTTCTGAGGCTGGAGCACCCACAGGAAAAAAATAGTGGGTTCTCAGCACCCACCAGCCACAGCTGTTTGGCAGTTGGGAGAGGAGTTGGGGGAGGGCAGAGACCAGCGGGTGGGAGGGGGCAGAGTGGGGGCAGGAGGAGGCGGAACAAGAGGGGGGGGGGCCTTGTGGAAGGGGGCGGAGCGAGGGCAGGGCTTCCGGGAAGGGGGAGGAGCAGGGGTGGGAAGAGGTGGAGTGAAGGCGGGGCCTTGGGGGAAGGGGTGGAGTGGGGGTAGGGCCTTGGGGCAGAGTAGGGGTGGTGCACCCCCGGGGAAAGGTAAAAGTCACTTATTCAATTTTTTGTAAACAACTAAGGATATTTAAAGCTGTTTGGGGATAAGGTACAAATAGAAACTAGCACAGTGAAGATGCCATGAAAAGGTTTATTTGTTACATGGAAGGCTTTGCTTTTTAAGAATTTATTCCCCAACAAAATGAGAGTTAGGGCTAATTTTAGCAAAAATTAATGTTCTGCTGCAAAGCTCTGCTTTGCAAACATTTTTGTACTTCTTCATTCCCTGAATTCCACTGGAGCTGCACAAAACTGATATGTATAATACAATATTTTGTTTGAGGTTTTTTGGTATAAATCTTAAGCATTCTGCAATCTAATTTACAAACTGTATAAATTAGAGACAGTAATGTGAATTTTCATATATCTGACTGATGAACAGTAGACTAGTACGTAACAGTCATGTTTTCAAAACAGCTAAACAGAGATTAGAAAGAAAAAGGGTGTGGAAAGAAGCTGTTGCACTGCAGCTAGAAGGTTGTTACATCAGAGTCTCTGTTATGTTTCTCTTACTGTCAGTGAAGCCAAATGATTTATTTTTATTATTATTATAGGGATGTCGATGGAGTGTTAAAACGTGCAAACAACACAGAATATGGCTTAGCTTCAGGGGTTTTCACAAGAGACCTAAGCAAAGCTCTGTATGTTAGTGAAAATCTAGAAGCAGGAACAGTTTTCATTAACACATATAACAAAACTGATGTGGCAGCACCATTTGGTGGATTCAAACAATCTGGCTTCGGAAAAGATTTAGGTAAGTAGTTTGGTTTCACCCCTCTCCCCTACCCCACACACACATACACGGATGGTTCAAACCCCCCCCCCCCCTTTTTTTTTAAAGCCTTGTCCAGTTTCTATCACAGGAGAAAAAAAGCCCATAAAAGTCCTGATAGATCAAGTTTTACATTTAAAAAACAAGGAAAAATGTAAGAAATAACACCATTGTCAGCTAGGGGGCTAATGGCATCTCTGTGACCCACGGCTGGTTTGAGTGCACCCTCTCAGGTATCAGGCCTCATGCCTTTACCTATCTCAGGGTGGAATTTTGCAGTTCTAGTCTTCAACCGGATTCTGGCTTACAGTATCCCCCTTGTATCAACTGTGCTCACCCAGCAGGTCCAACTGAATTTGGACACTTACGATTCTTCCATTTGTGACCAGCAGCATACAGTAATCAGACAGGCTTCCTTAACCAAAGTGTTTATTTTAGTTGGAGAACAAGTTTATTAGAGAAAAAGGATTATAAAAATAGATAGTCTACATTGCATGTCTACCTTACCTAAAGGCAAAGCATCCCCTAATAGTAACCTGTGTAGTCCTAACGTCTTTAAACACCCCCAGCAGGTCCTTGTGTCTAATGGCTCACCTACTACACTGCACTGCTAACTACCCCATGTGGACACTACTGGTGTGAACTAAAAGTATTAATGTATTCCTCTTTCAAACAGTCTTTAGACCTAATGATTCTGACATTGTCCGTCAGTGACTCTTCGGTGTCAGTTGATAGGTTTCTACCTGGAGCCATCCCCTCTTTCCTGCCTGTGTTCCAGACAGCCCTCATGCAGTAAACATGCAATAACCAGGCTAACAAACAGCATTCATATAATAAATCATCAGTGGGCAGCTCCAAATGCATCACAACCTTCATGGGAATTATCTTTGGTCAGTGGTTTTCTGGTTGTTTGGTTCTCACCAGCCCTTGTTTGACATAGTTCAAGGAAATTGACTGTGGTCTCTTCCAGACCCAAGCATACACTGAAGTTCCTGTCTCCCTCCAGTCCCCCGTTATTAACTCCCCTATCATTTTCAAAACTTACTTAATTTCAGACTGGCTTAAAATCAAAACCAGATTTTATTTGGCAAATTAAACACACAATAATAACGTTAAGAAGGTAGTTAAACTAACATTAGGACTAATATTACTAAAAAAATCACTAGACAGGAAATCAGACTTAAGAATCCATTTACCCAAGGATCTTAAATTGTGTGTCCCTGACCCATACTAGTGCTGAAGCTTACTTTTGGCTTCCATTCACCTTCAGGGCACCCTACCCACCCGCATATCTTTCAGTAAAAACCCCTCTCTAGTTATAGGTAATGTGGCTATATGTTCATACAGTGGCCCCCTTTGTATCAATATGAGTTTCCATTGACTCGTGTTTTTTCGTCCCCCTAACATACACATACATGACACTTCTCTACATGACCTTCTCACTGCCATTAACATTCTCACATCTTTGAGACTGACTTTTGCCAACATATTATGGGGCTATTTCTCCCAAACTATTCCATACACATCATGTAGCTTTCTAAATCTAATTACTCTGAATTTCTTGAGCTTTTTGACTTTTAAAGGAGATAGAGGATTTTCAAAAATACCTCAGTGGGAGTGGTTGAGTGAGCACTTTTGAAAAACTAGGCAGGTGCCTAAATAAATATGGATTTAAAAGCCCAACTTTGGTTTATTTAGTATCTCACTTAAACATAGCCATAGAACACAAAGTACAGACGCTCCCTGGGTTATGCAAGACCCGACGAACGCAAATTCGCACTTACGGAAAAAGTTCTGTAAGCCAGAAATAGGCTTTTCGAGTTGCAGAAATTTTTGCCTAATGTACAGGTATAAGTTTCCAACTTACACAAAATTTGAGTTATGCAAGGCTTTCTGGAACGGAACGATTGTGTAAGTCTGGGAGCGTCTGTATTAAGGTGTTGATGTTTATATAGCAGATAACATTTATATTGGATACACCAGGGAGTATGTCAGAAAATATTTTGAGCAATAAATAAATAAATAAATAAAATAAATTACCCTCTCCTGCAAATAAAAAAAAAATTCATGTCTATAACCTATCCTACTTACAATGGTATTATTAAGCTTGAGGTGGTTTTTTTACAACTCTGACATGTCAATTTGATGCTGTTGTGGGGTATTTTTGAGAGGGTATGTGTGGGGGTGTCAGTTTTTCCTTTTTGTTTTTTTAAGCATAAAGCAATCTATTTCCCCACTAAGGCTAGCTAGACAATTTTGGTCAAACTTTCCAGAAACATTCACCTTTAGGCAAAACTCAAGAATGTAAGATGTCAGTCAGAGAGCCAAGTGCACCACAGGAGGTCTTGACTTAGTTCCCAAGGACCTTTGTAAAGTGCAAAGGGAATACAACCTCTAAATGTTCACAGGAAGAAGCCCCATTATAATGCACCTTAGGAAAGCTGCAACTCCAAACTGTCTTGGGGAGAGGGTGTGTGTGTGGGGGGGGGAGAAGCTCTTCAGGGGAACTTCTAAAGTGGATAGGACAGTGTTTTGGTGCTATAATAGACAGTAATCAGATTATGATATATTGTATTATTGCTAAAGTGATTTTTTCAGCTTCAAAAAGAGTTTAATTTACAGTCAATGGGATAAGCGTGGGGTATTTTAGAATATACTCAGTCTATTTGTCTAAAAAAAAAAAAAGAAAAAAAAAGTAATTCCTTGGCCACAAACTATTGGAACATGCAAATGCGAAGTACCTAAGCACTTAGCAAACAACAGTTCAGAATTCCTGTTAAGTGGTTAAAACTACGTCTTCTGACTATTCCTTTAAACTGATGGTATAACTGCTTCACATTTTGATCTTCCATAGGTGAAGAAGCTCTTCATGAGTACCTCAGAACTAAAGCTGTAACTGTGGAGTATTAAAGAAACAGCTCAGCCTGACTGCCAAACAACCCCCTTGCTGATAGCCTCAATTTTAAGTACTCTGTTAAGCACTTAATACAATGCCCAGGATATACTTTCTGAAGTAGTATCACTAACAAAAAGCAAATAGTATTTATCCATGGAAAATTGTAAGGACCAAATTCTAGCCCCACTAAAGTCACAAGGAATTCGGCAACTTACTTTAGTGGAACTAGAATTTGATCTTTACTTATCTAAATGTCCACATACCTAAACCTTCCGAGTTGTTCTTAACTCAGGCAATGGGAGATTGCTTATGTAAGACTCAAGGATTGGGCCCATGATGTGCCTAAGTTTTTTATTAATGAGAGATGTATTTTACATGATCATTTTAAACCTTTTAACATACATTTAGTCATTAAAATTCTCTTAAAACTGTACTTTAAAATGCACATTATACAGTTTTGTTATAAAACAGTTCAAGTTTTTCAACAAAAGTATACAGCTCTGACTTTTCAGCAGTATTGGAAACTTTAGTGCCATAAAATGTAAATAAAAGCAAGAAAGTGCACTTATGATCTTTGTTAAACTATGAATATTAAGCTGAAGTTACTGAAAATATTTTCTATCTTTTTGCAAATGTGCAATTTGTATGGGATTGTGAATGGTGGTTACATTAGTAGATTTAAACCAGCTGTGTCTGTGTATGTGTCTGCTATCATTATTGTATGTGGCATAATTATTTCACATTACATGCACTCGCTTTACCTCAAGGAGAATTTAACGCAAGATTATGGTATTAGGCAGTTACTATGCTATAAAGTCAGATATTAACTGTATTTTTTACTTGTCAAGTACTAAATAGAAAGGATATCTGATATAATGACCAAGTGTTTTTTCAAGATAATGAACATAACTTTGCACATTCTGTACTTCAAGAAACATTTTAAGAGAAACTACTGTACCACAAAGCTACAGCATGCTACAGCCAATATTTTAATTAGTTTGTGAGATCAGCTGAACAGTGTTCCAAATGTATGTACCTTCTGAAAACAGGTATTACAGCCCAGTGAAGTTTTTTCAGTGAACAGTAAGTTTCCTGAAAACTACAGTTTTGGTGAGACCAAAGCCATGTGTAAATTTAGCAAATAGCTGCTGCTGGGTTTGTTTTTTTTCCCTTTTTTTCTTCTAAAAGAAAATATTTAAAGTCTAAACAAAGTGTTTCAAAGTGTCAATTAGAATTGATTCAAACAACATTTTTTTGTTTTGGCAAGAAAAAACAAATTGTCAGTTTGAAATGAACCAATTTTGTTGTTTTTTTCCAGTTCAGCTACCAAACGAAAAAAACTATTTTTTTTGCTCATCTCTAGCTGGTATCACAAGAACAAAATTATCTGTTTATGTTAGCTCTATGTAATTATTTTCCTACTTAAATAGCCCAATGTTAGACAAGTTAATGTGGAATATGTTTTTGTAGTAAAAGTGGTCTAGCCACAAGACAATTTTTTACCTTCAATTTATCAGGCACATCAACATGGTTCACAAAGTTAAATATTCAGTTCTGGACACAGTTTACACAGCCATTAAGCAAGGTTTATGAAGTGTGACATTATAAACAAGCTGTATCCACATTGTGCAATGTACCATTAAATCACTGCATAATTCCTTCACTTTGCATGTTGACAAAGTGTATTTGAAATGCAATTGAGTAAAATTAGTCTATACTACAAACCTTAGTATAAAAACAGTATCCAGGCTATCCAAATAAAGGTACCTTAAAGTGTTTAATTTACCACAGAAACAGTACCTTCAACAGACAACCATACTAGTTCCCCAACTGCTTTGGATTTTGTCCGTTGACAGATATTTAGGAGCCAGAGACACAAGGAATAATGTGTATAGATATGGGTCATTAAATAGTTGTGCTGAGTAAAACTGGCATGTCTAAATCTCCTTCCAGTGGGAAGCAATGTTAAAGTGATGTGTGAGACTAGCAGTCCAGTGTTGCATCTTAGGCCAGTTTCCCTCCAGATTTAAAACTGTTTGAATAGTTTAATTCTAATGTACCATAATTAATAAGTAGAAACTAACCACCTCAGCACTGTGTCTTATACAGCCCATATCCCAAGTGCTGCTGCTTTTCAGAAAGATTGATTACTAGCAACATGCATCAAAGGACCGGCTTTGGACTAATAATTTAGCTAAAATAACCCATAAATTGAATCACAATAGTAATTGATGCCAGTAAGATTTTATTTTTCCTATTAATAAAGAAAGGTAAGAGGACATGCTCTTCAACAAAGACTGGAAATGGTATTGATCATTATCTTGGTCAAATGTTCCAAACAGTATTGATTTTAAATCCTGTGCTTAACTGCAGCTTGCTAGTCAATCTTCTGTAGCGAAGTCAATACAGTAATATAACATTATTATATAAAATACTGTTTCTTTGAGAAACAAGTTACATTCAAATACATCATTTGAAAAGCAGAACACAACTAAACTACATACAGTAAAATAGCCCAAATTGCTCCCTATAAAATTAAGGAGGCAAGAATAAATTAGGCATATTTCCTGACTTAACTCTTGAAGCACTGAGTGTGGTCATTTTTAGTATTTGCTAGTGAAGACAAGTATATAATACTTTAGTATCTTAGCATATTTATTCCCATCTCAAAACACAAGCTGTGTCTTCCTCCAATCTACTTATTTTCCTCTCCTGAAGTACGTACCCCCACACCCTAGTAACCTGTTCTTCACCTCGCAACAGGCCAAGAACTTCACACTTCTTGCCAAGCTTTACAGTGCAGCCTCTCAAATTACTAAGTTTCATGCTGTTTCTTCCCCACCCTGACCTCCTGATGCAACTCATTTCTATATAGCTTGGGGGATAGGTCTGGACTTAGTTCTAAGAGCTCCAGCTTTCCTCCCAGCCATAAGAAACTCTCCACCCTACTAAACACAGTACTTCCAGTGACATAAGTGACTAGGAGTTCGCCAGTTTCCGGGTGACACACACTTGGAAATTAGCTAGTTTTCTAAGGGTCAAGCCTTCAAAGTAGTCAGGACACATGATACATTCAGAAATGGAAATCTGAAAATAGTTCTATCTACTCATTCACTTTGCTGTCCAAAATTTCTATTTTGCCTTTTTCTCCTTTTTGTTTTGGAAGTTTTATCGTGTCTATGGTAACTTCATCAGTTGCACAACTGTCCTCTTCAGATTCTGAGCTGTCTCCTGAAATTATTTCTTCTTCATCCGTGTCAGAACCACTTAATTCAACCAAGGCTACATTCTGCAAGAAACAACAGTTCTTAAAAAATGGACAACCCATATATCTACATATTGCTTTTATGATTTTTGTTTAAAAAAAAAAATCCAGGACCTTAATACACATGAACATCCTTACCATAAAGTCATCAATTATGTGCTATGCAAAAAAAATCAGTAGACCTCAGTAGACTGGAAATATTTGCAAGTTTTTTAGGGATCACTATAAACATGAAAGTTTAAATATGAAAAATGAGTTTATACATTCTAAGCACCTGTAGAGCTCAGTAATAAAGTAATAGTTTTTAAATAATTTACATGAAGCAAAAAGAGAATGGTACATTGATGAATTCACTTTGTCTAAAGTGAAGGCTTCTGGTTTAAACTGAGAAATGAAGGGAGCAAAAGGCTGGATTTTTCAGACAAGAATCCAAGTCTGAAAATATAATTTTCAGGGGGCTCTCTCATATTTTGTTAATGTAATTCATGTCATAACAGTTTAACGTTGTCATCCACAGTCACAGCTGTGCCACTGATAAGTATTCAAGACAATCAGAATATTTTCTAAACAAAAAACTAGGGCTGTCCATTAATCGCAGTTAACTCACACGATTAACGCAAATGAATCGCAGTTAATTACAGTTTTAATTGCGCAGTTAAACAATAGCATACCAATTGAAATTTATTAAATAGTTTGGATGTTTTTCTATATTTTCATATATACTGTATTGTTTTTTAATTGAAATCAAAGAATATTTTTATTACAAATATTTGCACCGTAAAAATGATAAAGAAATAGTATTTTTCAATTCACTTCATACGAGTACTGTAGTGCAATCTGTCATGAAAGTGCAACTTTCAAATGTAGATTTTTTTGTTACATAACTGCACTCAAAACCAAAACAAAGAAAACTTCAGAGCCTACAAGTCCACTCAGTCTTACTTCTTGTTCAGCCAATCACTAAGACAAACAAGTTTGTTTACATTTACAGGCTCATAATGCTCTTCTTATTTACAATGTCACCAGAAACTGAGAACAGGCATTTGCATGGCACTTATGCAGCTGGCATTGCAAGGTATTTATGCACCAGATATGCTAAACATTTGTATGCCCCATCATGCTTCGGCCACCATTCCAGAGTACATGCTTCCATGCTGATGACGCTCAAAAAAAAGTGTTAATTAAATTTGTGACTGAACTCCTTGGGGGAGAATTGTATATCCCCTGCTCTGTTTTACCTGTATTCTGCCATATATTTTATGTTCTAGCAGTCTCGGATGATGACCCAGCACATATTCGTTTTAAGAACATTTCCACTGCAGATTTCACAACACACAAAGAAGGTACCAATGTGAGATTTCTAAAGACAGCTACAGCACTCAACCCAAGGTTTAAGACTCTGAAGTGCCTTCCACGAGGTGTGGAGCATACTTTCAGAAGTCTTAACAGAGCAACACTCCGATGCGGAAACTACAGAACCTGAACGACTAAAAAAGAAAAATCAACCACTGGCTGGTGGCATCCGACTCAGATAATGAAAATGAACATGCATCGGTCCACACTGCTTTGGATGGTTATCGAGCAGAACCAGTCATCAGCATGGACGCATATCCCCTGGAATGGTGGTTGAAGCGTGAAGGGACATACAAATCTTTAGTGCCTCAGGCACATAAATATCTTGCGACGCTGGCTACAACAGTGCCATGAAAACACCTGTTCTCACTTTCAGGTGACATTGTAAACAAGAAGTGGGCAGCATTATCTCCTGCAAATGTAAACAAACTTGCTTGTCTCAGCAATTGGCTGAGCAAGAAGTGGGAGTGAGTGGACTTGCAGGCTCTAAAATTTTATAGTGTTTTATAGACTCATAGACTTTAAGGTCAGAAGGGACCATTATGATCATCTGGTCTGACCCCCTGCATGCTGCAGGCCACAAGACCCTTCCCTGGACTCTGCCGTTGAAGTCCCCAATCCTGTGTTTTAGTGACTTCAATCGGCAGAGACCCTGCTGCTAGTGATCCCTGCCCCATGCTGCGGAGGAAGGCGAAAAACCTCCAGAGGCTCAGCCAATCTACCCTGGAGGAAAATTCCTTCCCGACCCCAAATATGGCGATCAGTAAGACCCCGAGCACGTAGGCAAGAATCTCTAGCCTGACCCTTGTTGGCCATTATGCTATTTACGTACCATTGTTTGGTTTTCCTTGGCTATGTTTTACCATTAAACCATTCCCTCCATAAACTTATCTAACTTAATCTTAAAACCAGACAGGTCAGTCGCCCCCACCGTTTCCCTCGGAAGGCCGTTCCAATATTTCACCCCTCTGACGGTCAGAAACCTTCGTCTAATTTCAAGCCTGAACTTCCCCACGGCCAGTTTATATCCATTCGTTCTCGTGTCCACATTAGTACTAAGCTGGAATAATTCCTCTCCCTCCCTTGTATTTATCCCTCTGATATATTTAAAGATAGCAATCATATCCCCCCTCAGCCTTTGCTTTGTCAGACTAAACAACCCAAGCTCCTCTAATCTCTTATTTTTGAATGTAAGTTTGTTTTGTTTTTTAACATAATTCTACATTTGAAAGTTTGACTTTCATGATAGAGATTGCACTACAGTACTTGTATAAGGTGTATTTGTTTTTTTTACTTGTAATCAAAAACAAATATAAAGTGAGCACTGTGCACTTTGTATTCTGTGTTGTAACTGAAATCAATACATTTGAAAAAGTAGAAAATATCCAAAAATATTTAAATAAATGGTATTCTGTTATTGTTTAATCGCGCGATTGTTTTAATCACTTGACAGCCCTAAAAAAAAGGGATCATATTTCAAGATGTGAAGCTGTATAAAATTTTTGACAAGTACGAAAAATTTGCATCTAACCAAAGCTGTTATCCTAGGTCCAACCCCCCCCTCCCCCATAAAAAACAAAACAAACATACAACCTGCATGGTGAGATCAGTCATAAGAAACTGAACTTTTATTAAATGTATTGAATTACTGCAAGAAGCACTGTAACCATAAGACCTTTTGACATGTGCTTTCTGTTTATTGCTATTAAAATGTTATACAGAAAGATATGGATGACCCTGAAGACTGGAGTAACAGAAATGGGATGAAATTCAGTAGTACTAAGTGCAAGGTCATGCACTTAGGGTCTAATAGTAATTTCTGCTACAAACTGGGGGATTATCAACTGGAAATGACAGAGAAAAGAGACCTGAGAGTATGGGTTGATCACAGGACGACTATAAGCCACCAATGTGATGCACTGTGAAAAAGGCAACTGTGATCCTAGAATATATCGGGCGAGGCTTTTCCAGTAGATAGTGAAGTATTAATGCCATTGTACAAGGCACTGGTAAGACCTCATTTGGAGTTGTGTACAATTCTGGTCAGTCATGTTCAAGAAAGATGAATTTAAACTGGAAGAGAAACAGATCTACTAGAATCATCAGGGGAATGGAGGGCCTATCTAATGAGGACGAGTTTGGTTTGTTTAATCTAGCAAAAAGCAGGCTGAGAGGGGATATGGTTGCGCTCTACACATACACTAGTGCAGGGATTCTCAACCTTTCTTTGTGAAGCGCCTCTCCCCACCCCGCAACATGCTATAAAAAACTCCACTGCCCACCTGTGCCACAATAACTAGTTTTCTGCATAGAAAAGCCAGGGCCAGCATAAGGGGGTAGCAAGCAGGGCAATTGCCTGGGACCTCATGCCACAGGGGCCCCGTGAAGCTACATTGCTCAGGCTTCAGCCCCGGGTGGCGGGGCTTCGGCTTTCTGCTCTGGGTCCCAGCAAGTCTAATGCCGGCCCAGCTTGGCGGCCCCCCTGAAACCTGCTTGCAGCCCCCAGATCCATGGTTGAGAACTGCTGCATTAGGGGGCTAAATACCAGGGAGGGTGAAGAGCTATTTGAACTAAAGGATGATGTAGGCACAAGAACAAATGGATATAAACTTGCCATTAACAAATTTAGGCTTTAAATTAGAAGGTTTGTAACTATCAGAGGAGTGAGGTTCTGGAAGAGCCTTGCAGTTAGAGCTGTGGGGGCAAACAAATTGATTAGTTTTGAGTGAGAGCTGGGCAAATTTATGAGTGTGGTTGTATGATGGGATTGCTCGTGCTGGTAGGGGACAGGACCCAGCAGGTCTGGGGCTCGCTTCTGGTTTAAGTCTTAAATTCCTGAAGCTCATGTTGGTGGTTCAGTCTGCCATCCGCAAACGTCAGGAAGGGATTCCCCCCCCCCCCACAATGTATTCTGGGAGGGTTTTTTTTAAATCTCCTTCCTCTGAAGCATCAGGGATGGCCATGGCTGGAGATGGGACACCGAGAGGGGTGAACCAGGACTTGGAGGTAGCACCAAGTATTCTCTCTCAGGTGCTTGGCTGGCTGGTTCTTGCTTGCATGTTCAGGGTCTAGCTGATGGTCATATGTGAGGTCGGGTCAGGAAGGAATTTCCCCCAGATGAGATTGGCAGTGACCTGGGGGCAGGAGGGTTTCCTTCCTCTACTTTTTGTGGGTGCAGGTCGCTTGCCAGGATTGTCTGGGTATATCTCAATCATTTCCCTGACATTGTGGGGGCCTCGAGAACTGGTGCACCTTGGTCCCTCCTATTGTGTGTATGGGGGACACATAATAGGCTAATAATCTCCTTTGGGTTGCAATACTTCAAACATTACGATGGTTGGGTGTAGTGTGTGGGTGCTGGGTGAAGTTGATGGTCTGTGATATACAAGAGATCAGACTAGATGATCTAGTGCTCCCTTCTGGCCTTAAACTCTATGATTAAGCTTTTCATAGAGACATTTGAAAACAGACAAATACTTAAAACAAAAACAAACAAAAAAACCAAAGCTTCTTTACTTGTTCTACTAATTTCACATTAGATTCTTAAAACAATTTCCAGAATCTAATTCACTCTTCCACTATTTACATTTCACAATTGTCTCAGCCCTAGATAATGAAAACAGACAGCTATTTTCATGTTTTGGATATAATCAGTTTCTCATTGGGGTTCCAAGACATTAGCATAATGCTGCAGTATTTCAGTTAAAACACTGGAGAGGGATGTTGAAATAAATACAAGAGTTTCCAATAAAATTTGAAAGATCATAATTAAGATTTTTAAGTTTTGTTATACTTGACATATATGAGACCTAGATTTTGGGCCTTAAACTACCGTATATACTTGTTCATAAGCCGAATATTTTTGGTAAAAATGTGACGCATCAAAGAGAGTGGGTCAGCTTATAAACAGGTCTACACCAAAATTGATGATTTTAAACTCTATGGAATCATTGAATTGAATAATACAGGGATTGGCAACTGTTGGCATGCAGCCCGCCAGGGTAAGCACCCTGGTGGGCTGCGTGCCAAAGGTTGCCGATCCTTGATCTAATACATTGTGGTTTTGTTTACTTGGAGCGTCTGCAGGCATGGAGCCCCTCAGCTCCCCGTGGCCGCGGTTCGCCATTCCCAGCCAACGGGAGCTGCGTGAAGTGGCACGCCACTTCCTGCAGTTCCCATTGGCTGGGAACGGCGAACCGCAGCCACGGGGAGCTGAGGGGCTCCAGGTCTGCAGATGCTCCAAGTAAACAAAACGTCCCGACCCGCCAGTGGCTCACCCTGACGGGCCGGGAGCCAAAGTTTTCCAACCCCTGAAATACAGGGTCATTTTATGAAAGGGTCATACAGTTTTTGCTATTTTTACCTATCCATTTTGGGGGGGTCGGCTTATAAACGAACGGGCTAATGAAGAGTATATACGGTACTTAAAAGTGTCCCTTAAACATAACAGAACACTTGTTATTGTTACTTACTATACAATCTTAAATTACGATTAATCAGAAGTCAGATTATTTTGAAAACAAAAACTTAATCTCTTTAAATTACTATCTGTAATTACAAAAATTACTCATTGCCAGGATTAGAGCTTTAGAGGCAGCTCGTATTCTGGGCTTAAACTGCTCGAGATAAAGTAGTTTATTGTCAAGTTTCAGTGATCGACAAGATTACTATGTCATGAAGAGCAAGTAGCATACTTTGCTTTAAATTTAGGCTAGTTTCAGATCAAAATTATAAAGGAATATAAAGGAGGAAACTCGGAGCTTTATTTTTCAAACAAACCCATCCTAAAACTGAGTGAAGAGTTTTACACCACAGCACTAAATTTACTTTACAAAAGCAAAACACAAGAAATATATTTACCATTTCTATAATATTTTCAAGGCAGCTGTCTAGATTTTCAATATCAAACTGATGAGCTGGAGCGGTTGCCATTTCTCTTCTTAGCTCATTGTTTGCAAGGGCCATCTGCGGTAGAAAGCTCTGAACTCTGTCCAAAACTAAGGTAGAAATAGTGAGATTATACCATATATGCATATTTAGATTTTGCAGTACAAAGACATGAATATCTTATTAACACAGGATTTAACTGTTTTAATTTTGAACTTTCAAGTTGTCTACAATATTTAACCATTCATTTGGGGAATAAAGTTACTACTTTATTGACCAGATTGCTCAACTTTCCAGGGCACACACAGTGCAGAATATCATGGATCTTGTGCATCAGTCCAAATGGTTCACTAAGGGAGTCATGTCATGGCTTTTATTTGACCTTTTTGAAAAACTAAAATAAGGCGAGTCCAACAGATGCTTCATAGCAAAATTCTATTGTTTTAAACACACACCAAAAAAAATGAAATACTCAGGATGCTCCACGTCAATATTAGTTCCTGTGAAGTACTGTACCTTACCTTCTCCTCTCTTGGAACAAAGGGGCAGGGTCCAAAAGAAGATTTGGGGAGGGGGGGGGGGTCAGTGATGGCACAATTGTCAAGAAAGCTGTGCTGCTGATGGGAGAAAGCAACCTCAGAAGCAGCTTTCTACCAAGTGTGTTATGCTGCCAAGAAGGCAGCCAAGGTGGATAGGCAGTGTAGGTAACAGCATGGAGGAGCTGGCCTTTTGCAGGGATGTTGCCAAGCTCCATGGGATTTCCCACCAATGTTGCGACATCTTTGCTATTTGATGGGTCATGGCCATATCCCCTTCATGGATGAGTCTACCCTTACACTTGCAGATTAACATTATACTTGCACACTTTTTTCAAATAGCCTTTTCCCTCTCTTGTCGTAAGTCTGCACTATTCTGATTCAACTCCAGTAAAGTCCCTTAAAAACTACTACTTTATGCCACACTGACTCTCCCCATAAAGTTCTGTCAAAGAAAGAACTCCATATTTCCTCCTTTATCATCTCAATTACACGTTGAAGATAATGTTGAAAGGTTATTAAAAAGGAATGATTATTTTAAAAAGATATACTAGCATCCAATACTTTATACTAGCAAATTGGTTTTGAATACAGAGATTAGAATGGTTATATGAAAAGTAGACGCCCTTTGCACACTAAGCAAATACAATCCAAGGCTGAGAAATCACTAATAATTTGTATTCTGTGAAAAGAATAAAAATCCTGAAGATGTGTCACTTTATACCACAATCAGACAACAGTGCCAGTTAACTCTGTGTCTTTGATTAGGGGCCAAGGCACATGGATCAAATGCAGAAAAATACCTTCTCTGAAGCCATTCAATGAGATCACTGAATAGACAAATGAGTAATCTGGCTTATTGATTTTGACAGTATTCTTTTAAAAAGTGAGGTTAAGAAAGTAGTTTCAATATTAGAAGTCCATTTTTACACTACTTGGAAATATAACGCCAGAGGTTCAATCTTGCAAGCCCTCTACATACTGAAATACTCCCTCTGACACCAGTGGGGGTTTGTAGCATTAGGCCCTAAAACACCAAATGTTTACAAAAAATTATGCGGAATTAATGCTTTGTGCTCCCTCTGCAGGATGAGTCAGTTAACTACATTAGAAATATTCTGAGAACTGTGCCCATTTTATGTGGTGAGTAAAAAAGGCCTAGTTAGCATCAAGCTCCAATAAATAGAGGGGGGAAACATCCATATCGGCAACCGCAACAGAGAAATTTGCAGATTCACAAGTAGCAAAAATAGGTTTAAAACTATTTAAAACTTATTCTGTTAATTGATTTTCAAATGCTAACTGCTTCAGTGGTCAACTAAATTAACGTTAGATGTAGTCATGGTTATGTGCTTTTCAAGCTCACAAAGCAACTCAAACAGTGATCAACATAGTCCTTAGGAAAAGATGCACTTACTGTTACTTCTTGGTATCCTAACTGTCTCTAAATTTGTGACCTTTTTGCTGGCATGTTTTGAGTTAATCAACAGTGTGTCATGAATACCTACAAAGAAAAATTACATCAGTTATTTCACTATTTACCAATGTGATACTAGCTCCCTTATTTAGATATTTCACAAGATTTGCACCAGAAAACAGAGACAATTTAAGAAAGTTTTCATTAGTTGGAGAATTTAACTAGTCAACTCTTAATACAGCAAACGGGATGACCAATTTCAAGGGAATTACTTACCACTAATTAAAATGAGACCTTTAAAAGTTTATTTTAGAATGATTTCTTTATCCTATCAGAAGTTTGAAAACATTCAGTCCCTTCTAGTTTTGTCCTTTAAAGGTCTGACATTACAGTACATCCTTAGTATTTTTTCGCTTATTTACTTAGCATTACATCAGTAATACCAGGTATAGTTAACTTGTTCTCCTTTGGAACATATGTGGGGATTAACAGATAAGCCTTTGCATTAAAATAATATATTTGCATAGTGCCTTGGGCTGAGAATCTCATCAAATCCCACAAGCTAGGGAGGCTCAAACAGTGAGGCGTGGCCTGGCCCCTGCCTCCTATCCATCCCCCAGAACCCCCACCCCCATCCAACCCCCCAGAACTCTTGCATCCTATCCAAACACCCCTGTTCTCTGCCCCCTGACCAATCCCACAGGACACTCGTCCCCTATCCAATCCCCCCTGTTTATCACCCCCGGGACCCCCACCCCCATCCAACCCTCCCTGCTCATTACCTGTGGGGTGGGGGAAAGAGGGACTCAATGCTTTCCCTGTGCATTTCCCCTGCTCGTTTGGCTACTCTCCCTGGCAGTCAGGCAGGACTCACTCCCTATCAGGGCTTGACTGCTGGGGCTAGGGGCCAAGCATGCTGGGGCTGGAGGGGGGCCCTGGCTTACTATGCCCCTGTCCCTGGCAGCAGGGTCCAGGCCCCTTGACTGCCTCCCCGGAACTCCCCCTGTTCCACAGCCCCTGACTGCCTCGCCCTGGAGCACCAGGTCTGGTGGCGCTATAGCTATGCCGCCCGCAGGAGCTACAGATGCACTGCCCAGGCGCTGGGGGAACTGTGACTGCGAGGGAGGGAGGGGAGCAGAAGGGAAGGGGTCAGAGGCTACCCTCCACCCAACTCACCACGCTGCCGCCTGGGGGAGTTGGGCTGGCTCCTCCGCAAGCCTGTCCTGACACCGCTCCCCGGCAGGAGCTCAGGGGCCAGTGGGAAGGGTCCTGCGGGCCGGATGTGGCCCACAGGCTGTAATTTGCCCCCCTCTGGTCTAGATAATACTTTGTCCTGCCATGAGTGCAGGGGACTAGACTAGATGACCCCTCGAGGTCCCTTCCAGTTCTATAATTCTATGAAAACTGTTTTCCCCCCAGCTCTTCTTCCCAATATGAAAACCAGAAAACTCTTCATTCCAATCAACATTTCATTTAGGAAATACTGATGGTTTTAAAGTAGCAGCCGTGTTAGTCTGTATCCGCAAAAAGAATAGGAGTACTTGTGGCACCTTAGAGACTAACAAATTTATTAGAGCATAAGCTTTCGTGGACTACAGCCCACTTCTTCGGATGCATACAACTCCCACCTGTTTATGCTCTCTGTATGTGTGTGTATATATATCTCCTCAATATTTATTCCACTCTATATGCATCCGAAGAAGTGGGCTGTAGTCCACGAAAGCTTATGCGCTAATAAATTTGTTAGTCTCTAAGGTGCCACAAGTACTCCTGTTCTTTTTGATGGTTTTAACACGTTCAAAACCGAACCATTTCAACACTGCCCAAAATTTTGTTTTCAGAGTTTTTTTTTTATATTTCCGGCCAAAACTATGCTCCGAATTCGGCCAACATTTGTGACTAGTTTGGGTGCCCCCCCAAACAATGCATTTGGCAGGAAATTTACTATTCGCCCCCCCCCCCGCTCTAGTCAGGACGGGTCAGTTCTGGGCTCAGCGGCTTCCCGGAGCCTCAGCGGACGCTGCTGAAAGGGCCAGCGCGAGCCTGTGCTTTGCCTTCTCCAGGGCACGTGCAGGCGGCCTAGGGAGCGGAGAGCGTTTCATGGGGGGAGGGGGGGGGGGGGCGAGCGGAAACCGAGACCTTCCGCCCCCGCAACAAGCTGGGCCCCCGCCACCCCTGAGGCCGCCTGCCGGTCAAGCTGAATCCGGGCGGTGCCGCGTGGTCGCGGCTTGCGCAACAGCTACCGCGCGAGGCGGGCCCCCCACCTGCCGCGCAGGCAGCGCGCGCTGCTCTCGGGCCGCGTTACCCGCCCGCTCGTCGCCACCATCGCTGAAAAGTGGGAGCGACACCAGACCGCGCGCGCGAGCAAACCGCCTCCCGCCAGGCGCCGCTTCCCAGCCTCCCCGCCCCGCTTCTTGCCCGCAGCCGGAGGCTCGCTCCCTCCCCAGCCCGGGGACGGGGCGGCTCAGGACCGGCTACCTCCTCCGCTCCCCACGGACAGCAGCTCCCTGGAGGCAGCGGCGCCCGCGGCACCTTCCTTCAGCGCCATCGGGGTCTCGGGCCTACGCGCGCCGCTTCCTTCCATATGCGCGGGGGCAGGGGGTGTCGGGGATCCGGATGCCGACGGGGCTCCGCTCTAGCCACAGACTAGCTGCCTCAGGCTGCGCCACAGCGCCTCCTGGAGCCCGGAGGAGCCGGCGCAGCTCGGGGCGAGGCAGCCCCCAGCGCTCGGGAGTCTCTCGCTGCCCAGGCGGGGCCAAGCGTCCCTTGACGTCAGTGGGAGACTCAGCCCTGGGAGGGATTGTCTGGGTGTGGCTACACGGCAAGGGAGCAGCCGGGCTACCCCTCTGATAATTGCAGTGTAGACATTCAGGCTGGGGCTGGAGCCCCAGCTCTAGGACCCGGCCACAGGGGGAAGGGCCAGAGTCTGAGAGGCCCCAGCATGTACACCCCTGTTTTACAGCCCGGGGCCTGCCAAGGCTATTTCATTGCACACCCTTAGGCTCAGCCCGTGCAGCCAGGCTTTTCATAGGGCGTGGTCTGGTGAGGAACGGATACACGTGCCTCATAGAGGAGCCACCCCGAGAAACTGCTATGGGCCATCACATAGCCTGGCCAAACAGGCTGTAGAGGTGGTAGTAGGCTACAGGCACAGATGCCTGATTATAAATCTATTGAAACCAGTTGGCAAAGTCCTAAAATGAGGGGCGGGACTAATCAATGAAATGTCCTGATTGGATAATGATAAACCTAACATTTCTGGGAGACGGTTAAGCCCTGACTGACCCCACTGTGGGGGGTTCTGCTGCCCATTAAATAGATATATTTTTTTAAGTTCCTGAAAACTCTTCTGAGACTGACGCACCAAGAGTTTCTGAAATCTCCCTGCTAAGTAAGGGCAGGCTCAGAGATGGCGTTTAGAAAATCTGAGAGCGCGCAGAGATATGGGGGAGGGTAAAGCAACCTGTGCTATATTTACTAATATTATAATTTCAATCTGCCTGTATAATCTGATAATTAGAACCCTACCAAATTCACAGTCCATTTTGGTCATTTTTACAGTCAAACGATTTTAAAAATAGTAAATTTCAGATAATTAAAAATGAAAATTCAGTGTTGTAACTAGAGCCCTGCAAATCCGTGTGTATCCGCTTTATAGCCGTGGACCATTTCTGCGGATAGTAGCACAGATGCAAATACAAATTTTGTATCCCTGTAGTGCTCTGATGGTAAGAACCCAGTGCGTAGGTGTGAAGAACTGGTGCGGATCCTCCACCTGCCCTGGGTGAGGGACCTGGGGGCAGGGACATGGGCCTGGGACTGCTTGGGCCCCAGGGCCAGGGTAGGTGGAGGATCTGGTGCTGTTCCCCACAGCCACCCGCCCATCTCTTATCGTGGCCAGGCTGCAGCTCCGAGCCGCCTCGAGCCGGGTCGGGGAGAGCTGCGCTGGCAGCTGTGGGGAGCCTGGGTCCCTCCACCTGCCCTGAGTGGAGGGGCTGTGGGGCAGGGATACTTGGCGGGGAGGCTGGGGGGCAGGAACACTGGGCAGGGGCTGCTCAGGCTCCCTGCCCAGGGCAGGTGGAGAGTCTGCTGCGGCTCCGCACAGCTGCCCGCTTCGCTCTTATCATGGCAGGGCTGCAGCTCTGAGCTGCCCTTCGCCCCCCACCCCCCCTCTGCTGGAGCTGGGTTGGGGAAAGCCGCACTGGCAGCTGTGGTGAGCCGGGTCCCTGGGTGTGGGGTTGGAGAGCAAGGACACTGGGTGGGGCAGGCTGGGGGAACAGGGACACTGAGCGGGGAGGCTGGGGGGCAGAGGCAGGGGGCGGGGGAGCAGGGATACGAGCTGGGGGCTGCTCGGGCTTCCCACCCGGGGCAGGTAGAGGGGCTGTTGTGGCTCCCCACTGCTACCAGTGTTGCTCTCCCTAACCTGACTCTGGCCGGGGAAGGGAGTGGCTCGGAGTCACAGCCCGACAGGGTAAAAGCCGGGCAGGCAGCTGTGGGGAGCCATGGCGGACCCTCCACCTGCCTGCTGAGCAGGGTGGGACTGAGAGCAGCCCCCGGCCGTGTCCCCATCCCCCAGGCTCCACTCCTGGCTGAGGGCAAGTGGAGGGTGCACAACTCTGTGTATCTGTTCAGGGCTCTAATTGCAACTTTAGGGGTTCTGACCCAAAAGGAAGGTGTGTGTGGGGGGTCACAGGGTTATTGTAGGGGGGTCGCGGTACTGCTACCCTTACTTCTGCGCTGCTGCCTTCAGAGCTGGGCCCTTGGCCACCCGCCGCCACTCTCAGGCCACCCAGCTCTGAAGGCAGCAGCGCAGAAGTAAGGGGGCATGGTTAGGTATTGCCACCCTTACTTCTGCACTGCTGCTGGCGGGGTGCTGCCTTTAGAGCTTTGCACTGGCCAGCAGCCGCCGTTCTCCAGGCACCCAACTCTGAAGGCAGCATGGAAATTAGGGTGGCAATATCGCGACCCCCCCCCCCCCCAAAAAAAAACCCTTTTTGGGTCAGGACCCCAGTTTGAGGAACGCTGGTCTCCCCCGTGAAATCTGTTTAGTATAGGAGAGTAAAAGTACTGATAATACACTACAACTTGTGTGTGAAATGTTTCTATACCTCCCCATAATTAATCCATTTTTGTCAAATAATGTCATTCTTCTTCTTCATTATTTGGTTTACTGTAGCACCCAGGAGTCTCAGTCATGGCCCAGCACCCTGTTGTGCTAGGTGCTATACAAACAGAACCAAAATATTCCAGTCCTGCCTCAGAGAGTTTACACACTAAGTATAAAACAAGAGACAACAGATGGATAAAGACAGACTACTGGGGGAACAGCAGGAACCAATGAGACGATATTGGTGAGTAAGACAGCCAATAGTCTCAGCACACCAGCATCCTAACTGTTGTAAGTTTCTTGTAGGTTCAATATTATGTAATTGTGGAATAAAGTACCACATAGCTTAGGCGCCACAAAGATTTATCTGCATATGGATAAATCTCTGTGGAATCTAGGCTATGCAGGATCTGTGCAGGATCAAGGCATCCTTAACTCTTTCTCTTAGGGGAAAGATTTAAAGATGATAAAGAAGGGAATTGGAAGAGAGACAGAGAACAGAAATTTAGGCATCTCATTTAGGATTTTTCTGAGTTATAGCTGTATAAATCAGATATTGATGTATTTTATTATTACTTGAATTTATTGCATTTAATGTTAATTTTATATTATATTAGGTCATAGTGTCTTGTATAAGCCTAAGATATCATAGTGATCTGGAGTTCAAATTTATCCAGGTACTGCTGAATGAAATACTTACTCCAAGGCCCAAATTAACCACTGTGCACTTGCACCCGGCCCCCATCTGAGAAGGCCCCTTGACTACCAGGAAACCCCTCCCCACACACATACACAACATAAAATAATAATGATTTTAAAAACTCTCAAAACTTACACGCCACAGGCCAGAGTAGGGCATTGGAGGGGAAGGCCCCACCTGCATGCTAAGGTTATGTCGACACTGCACTTTCATCAGTAAAACTTTTGTCGGTTAGGGGTGTGAAAAAAACACAAAGTTTTACCCACAAAAAGCACCGTTGTGGACAGCGCTATGTCGTTGGGAGACACTCTGCCGCCAACAAAGCTACTGCCGCTTGTTGGGGGTGGTTTTATTTTGTTGGCAGGAGAGCTCTCTCTTGCAGACAAAGAGCATACCTTACAGCAGCACGGCTGGGGTGCGCGATGTAGATGTAGCCTAAGGCAAGAGACAACAGGCTGGAGCAGCGAGCCAGCCCAGCCCTGCAGGACAGGAGTCGCTGTGTGGCCTTGAGTGGCCTCCCTTACAACCCCATCCCCTGGAGCCTCTCACACCTCCTTGGGGGCAGGACCTTCCCCCCCCTCCCGACCTCCCACCCCAGGGAAGGTGGGAGACCCCCAATTTCCATAGTGCACAGGCCCCAAAATTCTTTAATGTGACTCTGAAAATACAACTCCTGTAATTTTAGATTAACTCTTCTCGTATACAGTTTTAAAGAGATCAATCACTAATGCAGTCTGAATATTTCAAAGACACATGACTGGTAATCCAAACATAATTAAGTATACAGAAAAAGAAAGGGGTTTTAATTCTTATGAGTCTCCTGGTATTCTAAGCAAGCAATTTTAAAGGGGTGTAATACAAAATGCCCTGATGGAAGTTAGGTATTTCAATCAGCTATATTGTACCTCTAAGGAGTACTGCCTCAGAACTTTATAATAAACCATTGTTTTTTAAACAGTAATATATAAAAATAGATTACAGTGAGTATATTTCTTTAGCTCACTGGGGAACGCAGCTGTTTTACCACTCCAAATACAGAGTTTCTACCAAGATTTCAGGAAAGAGTAGTGGCAAATCAACAAATGATCTCACTGAGCTCGTCAAAAGTGGAGGAAGCTTGAAAATCATATAAATACAGTTTTCATAATTTAATATAATACCAAACTAAGTAAATAAAGATGAAACAGTATTTCAGGGAAAGGAATAAAAGGTAGAATAAGGCCATTACCATTTCATTTTTTGGATTGTACAGTACCCTTGGTCTGCAGGTGGTGGTCCCATCAATTAGAGTTGTACACACAAACTGAAAGTAACATATAGCCCTCTAGGCTCATGTAAATCAGTAGTTAAAAATATGAGGAAAGGGAAGGAAAAAGGCAACAAAAAGCAAAAAACTTTTGGTATGCATTTCTGTGATACTTTGGAATGAAAAACTCATCATTTTTAGAAGAATTACAATATTAAACTGAGTAAGTGGCCGACTGTGCTGGAAAGTCAAGCAGCCAGGTGACTAGCTACTATTTTTTGAAACCTTTCCCATGTTAATTGTCAAAATCTGGCAAGTGCATCTGAGATTAAATTTTGGCCCAAGGGAGCTAAATTTTCTCTTAGACAAGCAACTCACATGCTTGCCAACTTTAATTGACTGGCCAACCTGTTATACAGGATTTGCTCTGCAATTTTTATTGCTGTCTAGCTATTACAATTTAGACCTTGAAAACTGTAAAGAGGGATTGGACAGTTCAAGGGATTGGCAATGGAATGTGGACATTTCACTTCTAGATCACTCAGTCCAGTCCAGTTGTGACAAAATGTAGTTAACCCTCCAAATGCTGTATAGTGGTTTATGTGAAATGTGGTTTCTGTTCAATTTCTATTGGATTCATGTTCAGATCTCTCACACACACACACACACACATTCTCTCTCTCTCTTAGTCCTTAACTTTTCTACTAACTTGGAGAATTGCCTTCTCCCTAAAAGTGGTCCCTCAAGATCAGGGACTGACCAAAGCAGGGGAAGCTTCCACTGCTGCTGCCACCCATGCTTGGCCTCTGTATATTCCAGTTATGTAACCACTGAATTTGCTGCAGAATTCACTCTTTTCCATACAGTTGTGCTCCAGAATCTCAATTTTCATTTACAAATATATTTAGCTATCTCTCACAACTGTGAAAATAACTTGGATAGCATGGACCAGGTGTAAATCTTTCTGAATTTTGGAAACGGCCTAAACATTAGGTCTAAAAGACCTAAAACATTAGGTCTATACTGTCCAATTAATCCCTTTAGGAAAAGACCTAAAACATTAGGTCTATACTGTCCAATTAATCTCAATAGCATGTTCACTCTGAAAACTAATTATGGTGACATGAATGTCAACACTGTTAACTATTTCAATGCAAATGATTTTGGCCCTGATCCTGTGAAACATCTACCAACATACTTAACTTTAAACTTTTATTCATATGCTCACAGTATTTAGCTCCAACTTATTGCAGACACTTGGTGTTTTGGGCACTCTGTATTATGTTTGTGGGGAGAGGGATAGTTCAGTGGTTTGAGCGTTGGCCTGCTAAACCCAGGGTTGTGCATTCAATCTTTGAGGGGGCCACTTAGGAATCTGGGGCAAAAATCAGTCCTTGGTCCTGCTAGTGAAGGCAGGGGGCTGGACTTGATGACCTTTCGGGGTCCCTTCCAGTTCTATGAGATAGGTATGTTCTGTGGATTAGAGAGGCGAAAAACAGGTTCCAGAGCTGTCAATCTGACAGATTCCATCATCACTAAATTCATGTATAGATTTTTTTAAAAAAAAAGTTTTTCCACTTCAGGTTTCTCCATTGCTATGAAGTACAGAGCATCAGCATAGGAAGTACTCTTTTAGAAAATAACAGCACATATTTTCAATGTTTTGTACAAATGTTAAACTAAGTGAATGTAAACATTCATCATTTTGAATTTAAAATATTTATGTTTATCAGGACAAAATAAATTAGTTGAACTTCACCTCTCCCTATATCTACTTCAACAAAGAATCCACATACGTATCATAGTTAGACTTTGAACCTGCATGTGCTTAATTTTACATGCATGAGTACATTGACTTCAATGGGGCTACTCAGAGTGTGTAAAGTTAAGCCCATGTGTAAATCTTTACAGGATCAGGGCCTTAAATTATTAAAGCTTTCTGGGCATATCAACGAGTACTTGAGCAAGGACAATTAAAAAAACCAGCCAGTCTAAAGAGAAAAGTTTTCAAACAGCAATTTATGTTTTTTATTTCATTGAACCAATTAATGAAATCAGTTGACTTAATGAAATTATTTCAATCTAGCTAAAAGAAAGAAAGTGTTCAAATGCATTCTGTATAAGAGTCTCAAATAAGTAAAAATTGTTGAGTCTTGTGTTTTGTTGCCAATAAAGCTTTTACAAGTGAAAGCAAAAGCATTGCCAGGAATACATTTGGTGCTTACTCTGCTTTCCATCCTTTTTTGATTTTCATACATTGCAAATCTATAGTGTCGTTGCTCAAAACAGAGATGGCCACCCACTCACTTTTAATCAATGAGAAACCAGCACTTGTGAAAGCAGTACTGGAAATGTGAAAACAGGAAGAGACCAGTGTGTCATTGGCAAGCCGAACTGTGGAGCAAGATTTAGCAAGTTCATCTCTAACGTCCCCTCAGAGCACATAGTACCTCATGAACTCACTCACTAGACCTGCACACAGTAAACAACTTGGAACTCAGTTTATCTATCTGGAAGGGATGAAGAATTGAACCAGAACTGCTGGGATTTGAAATTATGCTTCCTGGAGTCTAGGTAATTCAAACCAGAGGCTTTCTAGAGGGATTTTTTTTTTTTTTTAACTACAGTATTGAATAGCAAAGTGGATGGTAATTATGTGTGACTTCTGGACTGGGCTGGTTTAAATTATTTTCAGGATTGAGTGGGCATCTTTCATTGTGGCGTGGAGGCACAGCTGCACCAAATGGAAACTTTTTTTTTTTTTAAAAAAAGGCACCTAGCTAGAAAATGATTAGGTTTTTCTGAGGGGATAATTGGGGTGGGGGATTTCTCTGCCCCTGTAGCTTTCCCTTTGCTGCTCTTCAGGGTGCTGGGGAAGGAAATTGTCATCATTCTGATCCTACGTGTGTGTGTGTTAGTTAAAGTGCCCCTTAACCTTCCTCCCAGCAGGATTTTTGGGTGTATTTGTGTGGGGGAATGGGATCACTGTCCTTCCTGTACAGCCCCTTGCCCCACTGGGAGGCTCTCCCTAGCCCCACCCATCCCCTCTTTGTGTGTGTGTGTGTGTGAAGAGGGGGGTTCACTGCCCCCACCTCCCGTTTGTGGGTGGGAGTATCACACCCCATCCGCACCCCGTCCCCCTTGGGGCTGGGGGCATCAGTCATTAGGTGCCCCCCCAATACGGCTGTGATCAAGTAATCGACCCCCTCAGTCTCCCTTTTATAGCCCCCTACGCCCGAGGGGAGGGGGCTGCTGGGGAGAACAGCCGAGCGCTCCCCTCCCCCGTGCTTAATGCGCGAAGCTTACAACATAGCTCCCCCCGCCCCCGCCGCCAGGCTGCGGTTCCTCGCGCCCCCGGAGCTCGGGATGACGGTTGGCGGCGGCTCCTCGCGCTCAGCCCCTTCCGCTGGGGGGTTCCCCGCGAGCCGAGCTCACTGGCAGGTCCTGCCGCGGCTGCTGCGCACTCGCATCACGGGCCACATCATCAAGGGGCTGCCCGTGCCCGTGCCCGTGCCCTGCCCTGCCCTCCCCTTCCCTTCCCTTCGTGCGGGCTCCGCGCCTGCTCAGTGGGAGCGCCGCTCACCCTGCACGGGAGCTGTCACCGCTGCAGCCGGGCTGGTCCGGGCGAAGAGCGGGCAGCGATCGGCCATGGCGAGGGGCTGCGGGCTGCCGGCGCCACCATCGCCCAGGTAAGGGGGCATCGGGGGCGACAGGGTCCCTGAGGGGCAGGAGCGGAGCCGAGCACGGGCAGGAGAAGCCCGGGACCCGCCGCGGGGAGGGAGGCGCGGCCGGGATCGGGGTCCGGGGATGCTGCTGCTCCGAGCAGGAAAGTTTCTAAATAAGTGAATGAGAAGAACAACACAGCGCCCCCGACCCCCATCTGCTCTCCCCGCCGCCCCCTCCCCCATCCACCGCTCATACTCCCCCCACCGCTACCCATCTACTCCCCCCCACAGCCCCTNCCCCATCCACCGCTCATACTCCCCCCACCGCTACCCATCTACTCCCCCCCCACAGCCCCTCCCTCATCCGCTACCCATCTACTCCCCCCCACCACCCCTCCCCATCTACTCTCCCCCACAGCCCCTCCCCCATCCGCTACCCATCTACTCCCCCCACCACCCCCTCCCCATCCACTCTCCCAACCAGCCCTCCCCCATCCACTCCCCACCTACTTCCCCACCACCCCTCCCCCATCCACTCCCCACCTACTTCCCCACCGCCCCTCCCCCATGCTCCGCTCATACTCCCCCCACCGCCCCTCCCCCATCTGCTACCCATCTACTCCCCCCATAACCACCCTTTACCCCCTTACCCATCCGCCTCTCATCTACTCCCCCACTTTGCCCCCTTTCCCATCCCGCCTCTCATCTACTCTCCCTCCCCCATCCGCTGCCCATCTACTCCCCCCACGGCTCCTCCCCCATTCGCCGCCCATCTACTCCCCCCATCGCCCCTTCCCCATCCACTGCTCATCTACTCCCCCCATAGCCCCTCCCCATTCACCGCCCCTCTAGCTCTGTAAGCCCCTCCCTCATCCACTACCTATCTACCCCCACATCATCCCCTTCCCCACACAGCCTGTCTACCCCCCACCCTCCCATATCCACCACCGTCTACTCCACGTTGTCCCCCACATCCATCGCCCATCTACCCAACACAGCCTCCTCCCCTCATCCACCATCCCCTCCCCTCATCTACTACCCATTTTAAACCGAAGTATTGTTTAATACTAACAGTAGGAATAAACCATAAGAGAAAGGATTTTAAAACAACAAAAGGTATGCTTGCATGTCTGTTTTACCTAGAGTCCTACCATTCCCATAGATGCCCTAAGCTGGCCTTGCTTTCCTACTCACCCCTAACCTCTGAACTCTGGATGTTAGTCTGTTTCCCTTAACTGTCTTTCCCCCTGCTTGCAGGAGTGTGCCTTTTAAAAAACTAGTCCGAGTTCTTTGTTCGCTCAGTTTGCAGACTTTTTGGCTACACTAGTTCAAAACCAGATTGTTAGACTCAGTGGGAAGTTGAGCCTGTTCCCTCAGGGTCAGTTGCTCTCCCATTGTCCTGTAACAACCCTCCAGTGTTTGCTGGGGTGGGAGGGTCTTACTGAAAGTCATTGTTTTCACCTTCCTGTCGGTTTTCCAACAGCCCTGTTGATTTAGTCCAGTGTGCTCTTACAGTAACCATCCCAATGGACAGGTCAGGACAAATAGTAATTTACAAGCCTTAGTATGAATTACCGAGATTCTGCTATATTTACACAAAAGAACAAAACAAAAAGAAATACACACATACAATCTGCTTGATCTTCTGACTCCTACAAAAATATGGGCCCAGTGAGTTTAAGGACTGTTGCATTACTTAGTGTATGAACTGGGAACATCAGATATCACTTTCACTTTCTAATATACTTGCTATAATTTAGATTTGATATAATGAAATCAAACAATTTTTATGACATTTGTCTTTAGCCATGGAAATGACTATATGATTGTATGCAGTGTTATTATAGCCAGGTGGGTTCCAGAATAGGAGAGAGACAAGGTAGGTGAGATAATATCTTTTATTGGACTAACTTCTGTTTGTGTAAGGGAAAAGCTTGCAAGCTATACAGAGCTCTTCCTTAAGTCTGGGGAAGGTAACCAATGTGTCTATGTTAAATACAAGGTGGGATGAATTGTTAAGCATAAGGGGGCACACATGCTGTAGGACAGTGGTTCTCAACCAGGGTCGGGGCCCCCTGCGGGGCCACGAGCACAGGGCTGGCTGTAGGCACCAGCAAAACAAGCTGGTGCTTGGGGCAGCACATTTTTAGGGGCGGCATGGCCAGCGCCAGAATGCCGCCCCTAAAAATGTGCCCCGGCCGCCCTAGCTCACCTCCGCTGCTGCTGCCACAGCGCGCGAAACAGCTGATTCGCGCGCCGCTACTCGCCCTCCCTCCCAGGCTCTCAAACCTGGGAGGGAGGGGGAGCAGCGGCGCGTGAATCAGCTGTTACGCACGCCGCAGCGGCTCGGGGTCTCCCCCTCCCTCCCAGGCTCTCAAACCTGGGAGGGAGGGGGAGATCCCGAGCGGCCGCGGCGCGCGAAACAGCTGTTTAGCGCACCGCTGCTCCCCCTCCCTCCCAGACTTAAGAGCCTGGGAGGGAGGGGGAGACTCCGAGTGGCCGTGGCGCGGCGCTGCTTCTCCCCCTCCCTCCCTCCTAGGCTTGAGAGCCTGGGAGGAGGAGGCAGGGCTGGGGATTTGGGGAAGGGGCGGAGTTGAGGTGGGGCCGGGGGTGGGGTAATTAAATAAGCGGGGGGCGGCCAAAATTGTTTTTGCTTTGGGCGGCAAAAATCCTAGAGCCGGCCCTGCACGAGCAGGTTTAGGGGGTCCGGTCTGCCAAGCAGGGCCAGCATTAGACTCGCTGGGACCCCAGGCAGAAAGCCAAAGCCCCACCACCTGGGGCTGAAGCCTGAGCAGTGTAGCTTCGCAGGGGCTCCTGTTGCACGAAATTGCCCTGCTTGCTATCCCCTAATACGGGCCCTGGCTTTTATATGCAGAAAACCAGTTGTTGTGGCACAGGTGGGCTGAGGAGTTTTTATAGCATTTTGGGGAGGGGTGGAGGGGGAGCAGGAAGAGGGACAGAAAGAAAAAGGTTCAGAACCCCTGCTGTAGGAAACCATTTAAAATGAAGTGGGCAATTAAGGGTTAGCAGGCAGTAATGTGTATTACAAATTGTTGAAATGATCCATAAAACCAGGCTCTGTTAAGTCTGTGGTTTTTAGTATTCCACAAAGTTAATAATTTAAGTTCCCAGGCTCGTCTTTTGAAGGTATTATGCAATTTTCGGTAGACGACAGAACTAAAAAGTCAGATATGGAGTGATCACTTTGTGAAGTGTTCGCCGACAAGTGATATGAAATTTTTGTCTTCTGTCATTTTTCTGTGTGAGTTCAGGTCCGGCCCACAATATTTTGGCACCTGAGGTGGGGATGCCCCCTCACTTGGGCCAAAACTTTGAAAGGTCTCAATTCTGCCTTCTTCCTGTTCTTCTCCTCTAGTGGTACTGCTCTGCTACCTACCCCAATAATGGAGAACTAACAACTTAAAATGCCTTGTTCAAAAATTTTAAGTAACACTTAACTTTCAAACGCCTGAACAGCAAACGTAACTTTTCTTGTCTCCATAGTAAACACTGGCATTTTTATCTGTTTGAATAATCAAAGTATGCTTTCTGTGCCTTTTTGGTTGCAAAGATTTGAACTGCTTCCTGCTGAAGGTCCGGGCCATACAGTCTGGGCCAGCTCATGCTCTGTTGAGATGGTTGCAAGGCCGACCAGCCTCTCCTGTGTCATTATGGAGCGTAGATGTGTTTTTATTAACTTCAGCTTGGTGAAGCTGCGTTCTCCACTGGCAACTGTTACAGGAAGTGCTAGAAGTATGCGCAGAGCAACAAAAGCATTTGGAAAGAGGGTGGTCATCTTATTTGTGCACATATATTCCAGAACTGCCTTTCAAGTTGATACTGCTGAAATGTATCTTGTAAGGGCTTTCAGTTCATCACCTAAATCACTCACATCAATATCGCGTATGTCATCATGCGTCAACACTGTCTCTAGTGTTCTGCATTGCTGGTGTAGGTCTTCTTCGGGTATATTGAGGAGTTTTGGAATATCATACAACATCCCAAATATACTGCTGTGTTCCTTGAGCTGCATGAAACGTTCTTCAACTGACTGTATTGCACAATCTAGCACCTGGTTAAAGAATTCAACTTTGAATTGTTGTTTGGGGTCTCTTATGGGATTATCCCGTGCCTCGTAATCAAAATGTCTTCTTCTTTGGTGACTCTTGAATTCTTGGGTGGGAAAATAGCTTCAGTGTGAAGTTCCTCTGCAAACTTCTGTGCACTCTTCAGAACGTTTTGAAATCCCTCATCTGACCGGTAAGACTGTAGGTATGACTTTGCTTTGACCAGTTGTTCCATTGCTCCAGATATATCAAGGTCAACACCTTGAAGTCTCTTGCTTACAACATTTATTTCAAACAGTATGTCATGTCACACACTAAGCCACACAGAAATTTGAAGTTTTGTGTGTTTCTGGTGATTCCATTTCCCTCTGCCACTGTTCTTCCATGAACAGTTCCTGTCATAACATTATCCTCCGTAATGGCAACTATGGCATCATCTATCGTCCCAATTTGGTGTTTGATAGGCTTTATCGCCTCCACTCGACTTTCCCATCGTGTGGCACTCAGTGGTTTCAGTGTCAGAGAGGATGTTCCCAGATGTTGCTACAAAATTTGCCATCAATGAGTTGATGCAGAGAAAAATACATAGATGTTTTGAATTACATTAAAAAATTCAGCAGCCCCACTAGAAGCTGATGGTGCATCACTGACCACCAAGTTCAATGAATGAAAACTGCATGGGACAAAAAAAGCTTGAGGGTTTAACTCTCGGATCCGTGTCTGCGCTCCTCTGTTCTTTTCTCTCATGTTGGCACCATTATCGTAGCCCTGACCTCTCACGTCAGCTATTGCAATTCCCATATCTTCCAGCTTTTTAAGAAGCACATTTGTCATACCAGCTCCTGTAGTATCATCAGTGTCAATAAATTCTAGAAAATGCTCTCTGACAGTCACCATTGCTGGGACATTTTCATTAGGTTCTGTTGTTGTTACAAAACACACCATTAAAGTCATTTGTTCCATATGGCTGATGTCAGGTGTGCAGTCCAGAAAAACAGAGTAATATCTTGCTGACTTCAGATCTGCCACAATCTTCTGTTTGACTTTTGTTGCCAGTAACTGTATGATCTTATTTTGAATTGTTTTTCCAAGGTAGTGGTGTGTGTGTACATTTCTTGGGTGGTGACTCTTCTTAGATGCTCCTGGAGTACAGCATCAAACTTAGCCATCAGCTCCACAATTTTAAGTAAGTTTCCATTGTTTGGCACATACAAATGATCTGAAGTGCCACACAGTGCTAGGTTTTGGGTAGCAAGCATTTTCACAATGGCAATGAGCTTTTTCAGAACATTTTGCCAGTAAAGAGACTCTGATTCAATCTTCTCTTGATGCTGATCATCTATGGTGGCCTTTAACCTTAGTCTCATCTCAAGCTCTTTCCACCTATGGAATGCTCTCTGGTGATTTGCTGCCTTCTCATGGCATGCCAGATTTTTCCTTTGTTCCCATAGAACCCAATGTGGCTGGAACATTAGACTGGAAGAGTTTGCAACAAAAACAGTATGCAGCATTCTGGGTTTTTAAGTACATAAGCCATGGCCTTTCCACTTTGTCACCATTGGGGATTTTACGCCAGCAATGTGTTGAATGGAAACTTCTATTTTCATTGTCTTTAGGGAACATGAAGTTTTTCACTTGCTGTGGCCCATGCAGTACAAGGAAGTCCCTCAGGCTACTGCTCAAGTGGGTCCACAGTCCTGGTCATCTAGATTTAAGGAACTAAACTCAGCAGCAGCTGTTGGTGAGGTTGAGGAGTTGTTTGAAGGCCAGAAGAGGGGGGAAACTGTCCTTACCAAATGTAAGAGGCCAGTGTTTACCACATGGAAAACAATACACAGTAAACAACATACCCTGATTCTCATCAAGCTAACTGATCCTTTTTAAGACTGGCACGTTAAACCATAATTTAGGATAGCTTTATACTTTGGCAAAAATACTAAAATTAAACTTTTCTTTTGTAGTTCCCATATGTAATATTTAGATAAACTTACATAGGCAAGATTTTGTGGTTTGCAGTGGTAGAGTTTCTTAGATAGGTATGTTTACTTTACTGTGTTTATCCTGTTGTATATTAGTTATGGTTGTGTTACAAAGCACATTCAAAGGATATATACTGTAAGAGCAATGCAAACATGTAGTACAAAAGTACTTACTTTGTGATCTTACCATTATTTTTAAATTACCTGTAAACTTTTTTTAAAAAAATTTGGCCTGTATCCATCTTCGATTTTTTTTTTTTAATCCATTGGCTCAAGAGACCGATTCTAGATTTAAAATGTTAAAAAAGTGTAATTTAGGCCCTAATTCAGCAAAGCCCTTTCAGAACGAGCTTAAATACTTTGAGGAATAGGGGTCTTATGCCTTATGTATTATCTGTAATACAGATAGAAGTTTAATATTACTATTTTACCAATGGGAAACTGAGGCATATAGAAGTTAAAGGCTGGATCTGCCCTTAGTGGTCAAATGCCTTCCAGAGGCATGCTAAGTGTGAACTCCTTGAAAGACAGTGCAGTCAGAAAGGATTGTGGAGAACATTGTATGCTATTTACAAAGCTATATTATTAGATTTGCTCCTTTGCATTTATTTGCCCAAAACTATCCTCCTGAATATTGGAAGGCTTGCTTCTAAGTGCCGGAGTCAACACAAATCTCATAGTTACATTAAATGTCCACTTTTATTTTGTGTCAGAGAAATATTTTAAAAGCAGCAGGTTAGTATATGGCAATATGATGCATTCTTATGAACTGGTTTGTAAAGTGGCTCTGCAAGATTCCCTCCTTTCCAATATGAAGTAGTCTGGGCACTTTCTGATAGATGAAAATGTATCAGGTTCTGGCATAAGTGAGTTTGTCTGTGCTGAGAAGAGGTGGTGACTGCTGCAAAAGTCCACAAGATCATTCAATATGTGGTCTTTTAATTTGATTAGCCAGACACTGAAAATGACTGGTATTTTAATTTATCATAGTCTTTGAGTTTGAAAAAAAAATTGTGTTAATGTGTTATATACCGTGGGATCTACAGTTGTGTCTGATATTGTGAGCCCCCATTTGGTGGACCCTCATTTAAAAAAAGATAAAAATGTAATTAAAATTACATGGTAATTTGATTTCCAAATGTCTTCTGTATTTCTTCAAGGCTTTAATTTTTTATACAGACCTCTATAGCTAAGAAGTTTGTCCCTCTGTCTAGTAGGTGTGATCTGGTGATTTTTTTAATGTGGGAAGCTCTCTGGCAAGGTGCAGGTGCAGCACTGGCTTTCAGTTAGCTTCTGGGTATATTTTAAGGTGTTGATAATGACCTACAATTACTTCATTGCTTTGGACCTGGTAGTCTGAGAAATCACCTATAATAAAGGTGTGACTTACAGGAGTGCTTGTAAAAGTCTGATCTTTGTTCTTTGCCCCTGGGCACATGACATTTACAAAAGTTAATATCCCTGCCATATGGCAGGGATCAGTCTATCCACTAATTCTTATAGCTCTTGTTATAACATTTCCTCTTCCTTTTTTAATTATATGCAAATAAAATGTTAACAAAAACAACTGCTAAATAATACCATAAATTAATAAAAGACACAAATAGAGACTTGAGGTAAGGATAGCTTGAACCCCCCCTTGACAGATAAGAGGATTCTTCTTCTCTCTGGACATCTGTCAGTAATAGGGTGACCAGACAGCAAGTGTGAAAAATCGGGATGGGGGTGTGGGGTAACAGGAGCCTATATAAGAAAAAGACCCAAAAATCAGGACTGTCCCTATAAAATCGGGACATCTGGTCACCCTAGTCAGTAACTGTCTCTGAACCTCAGTGGCTTTCTGATCACATTGCTACTTCAAAACAGTACCTTTTTTAGTGGTCTGTTGGAGGAGAATTATCAAAATGAGCCATTTGTATTGTGGTCTATTATTTGTTAGCCCATCTGGAATCTCATGGTGAGTAAACTGACTTACAGTATGTTGCTACTCAATGTGCTGTGCATAAGTTTAGGTTAAAAATGTTTAGTAGCCCCCTTGTAAGAGATATTTTGACTCATTTAGTTCAAATAGGTCTGCACCAATTGGGGTCTGTTACTCTACCTTTTACCCCCCCACATAGCCTTTCTTCGTTTCCAGTTAATGGTTCTAAACAACACCTACATAGTGGTAGAGTTTGTCTAAAAGTTTGAGATGTGCTGGTTTAGTATTCTGTACTTCATCATTAGTGCAGCCTTCAAGACAAAAGGCCAAGTATTTTGTTAGGAAAAAGGTATGTGAATATTATCCACACTATTTCACAAAAGTTATTTAAGCTCTTAGTCATCCTGGCCAGACTCTTGTCCTCACCCTCTGTTTCCCATTGGTTGTCTGGATTCATATTTCTGGTACTCTTCCATACCATTTTAATTTCTAGTTGCATTAACACTTTACTATATGAAATAAAACAACTCCCTCCCCCCATATAATAGTCTCTTACATAACAAAACAAAAATATACACAATTATAAGGAAAAATTATGTGGTTTGGAAAAAAATTAACTGAAGTTCTAGAGTAGTGAATCATTTTCATGAGCCATCATCATGGTTTCTTCACATTTGTACTTGTGGTAATATTTTTGAAACATATAATTAAAATACATGCCGGAGAAACCACAACCTATTCTGTCCCACTGTAGCAGCTGGGAAGTTTCATTATTAATTTCATTGGGAGCCTGATAAAACCTTTTATTTTTCAGACCTTTGTAACTTGCTGGTAGTGCTTGTGGCCTTTTCCAATGTTCACTTTCCATCATGATTATTTTGTTCATCTCAATAATTAATTTAGTATAAAAGGTGTATGTAAGTAGTTTTCCGGGTTTTCTAATTATATTAAAATTGGATGAAGAGATCAGTTACACAGCTGAGCCTGAAAACATGTATTTTATCAAAATAAACTACAGATGTTCTGGTCTGAATTGACTTGTACCTCTAGAGATAATGGCTACAGTGAAAGTGAATCCAAAACTCAATGTGGGTAGAATTCTGCAAGTGTGTGTGCTCATGAGGCTGTAGATATTAATATTTGATTTAGTGGCAGAACGTTGATCATGAGCTATGGTCATCTTTAGACATGAGATGCATTCCACTATTCAGCAAATAACAGTACTTTGCTTTTGGATCAGCCAGGAGCTCTGTGACTAGCATGTGGTATGCTTTGTTTGTTTTGTGATCTTGTTCATCTGTGTCTCTCACCACATTCCTCTTCTATATCATAGCATCTGTCTTCCTCCTTTCCCTTCACCCCCACCAGCTCCATTTGCCCGTGTCTGTGCTCTCACCCTGTACAGTAAAAGTTCCCACCAGCTTTACTTACTCCTTTTCCCCTTTCCACCCTGATCCTCTCCCCCCTTCCTCCCACTCACACAAACTTATGTTCCACATCTGCAGCATTCTCCTCACCTCTGACATTGGACCCCTTCCCTCTCTCTCTCTCTCCCCAAGTTATTACATGGGGGGTTGTGAGCTGTCAGCCTCCACCCCAAACCCCGCTTTGCATCCAGCATTTATAATGATGTTAAATATATTAAAAAGTGTTTTTAATTTATAAGCGGGGGTCACACTCAGAGGCTTGCTATGTGAAAGGAGTCACCAGTACAAAAGTTTGAGAACCACTGCTCTACTACACACTCATTCTCCTTCAGTTCCAACATCTTTCTTGCTAAACAACTTTACTTCTCCAGCTTAATTGAATCCCACACTTGCAATCCCCACTGCCTTCTCACCACCTTTGACTCATTCCTCAAACCCTCCTCTCATTCTGCCTTCACTCTTTCTCTGTACAGAATCTCACCAATTTCTTCTAACAGAAAATGGATAGAATACATGTCTTTCCTCCTCCCCTTGTCTTGCCTTCTTTTCCTACAACTCTATCTCCTCCTCTTCCCCTGTCACATTCTCCTCTAACCCTTCCACTTGCCCCAGTGGCCCTCTCCTATCCCATCTCCTGATCTCCCTTGTTCCCACTCTTATCTCTTGCCATAGAATCATAGAATCATAGAATATCAGAGTTGGAAGGGACCTCAAGAGGTCATCTAGTCCAACCCCCTGCTCAAAGCAGGACCAATTCCCAGCTAAATCATCCCAGCCAGGGCTTTGTCAAGCCGAGCCTTAAAAACCTCCAAGGAAGGAGACTCCACCACCTCCCTAGGTAACGCATTCCAGTGTTTCACCACCCTCCTAGTGAAATAGTTTTTCCTGATATCCAACCTGGACCTTCCCCACTGCAACTTGAGACCATTGCTCCTTGTTCTGTCATCTGCCACCACTGAGAACAGCCGAGCTCCATCCTCTTTGGAACCCCCCTTCAGGTAGTTGAAGGCTGCTATCAAATCCCCCCTCATTCTTCTCTTCTGGAGACTAAACAATCCCAGTTGCCTTACTCTTCTACTCAGCCACTCACTATCTTCTGACTCCCCATACAATATAAGCATGCTTTAGTCTCTCTCATTTAAAAAAACCCAGAAAACTCCCCAAAAAAACCTAGCCTTGACCCCACTTGCCTCTCTAATGGCCCATCTCCCTTCTCCCTTTCATCTCCAAGCTCATTAAACACACTGTTTACAATCACTGGCTGGAGTTATTCTTCTAAATCTGTCCTAGACCCTTTCTAATCTGAATTCTGACCCTTGATCTCCACTGAAACTGCTCTCATTAAGGTCTCTAATGAACACATCCTAGCAATATCTCAGAACCAGTTTTCCATGCTCCTCCTATACCTCTCAGCCACCTTCAGTGCAGTGCACCATGATCATCATTTTCTTGATATCTTTCCTCCCCTGGCTTCCCTGACTCTGTAGTTTCCTGGTTCTCCTCCTACCTCTCTAATCACTTTTTCAGTGTGTCCTTGGGAGGATCTTCCCACTCCCCGCCCACCTCCAGCCTTCTGTGGGGGGTTCCTCAGGGCCTCCTTCTCTTCTCCCTCTGCATCTTATCTATGGGTAATCTCATCTGCAAACACAAATTCAACTACCATCATTATACTGAAGTCTCTCAGATCTCTCTCTATTCTAGACCTGTCTCCTCCTATCCAAACTAAAATCTCATCCAGTCTCTCTGACATCTCCTTGTGGATGTCTAGCCACCAGCTCTTTCTCCCATGCTGCCCCTCACAGTCTGCTCCCCATAAAGCTCATTATCCTCCTTTAGATTCCTCCTTAAAACTCTCCTTTGTCGTCATGCCTACAGAAAATTTGACAATGGGTAGGCTGCTGGTGTGCTGAGACCATTGTTTCCTTGTAGTTCCTCATTTTTCTGTATTCATTGGTTCTCTTATCTTATATTTAGATTGTAAGCTCTTTGGAGCAGGGACTGTATTTTTGTTCTGTATTTGTACAGCACCTAGCACAATGGGGTCATGGTCCATGATTACCTGGGTGCTACAGTAGTAATAATTATATAATTGCAAATATTACCACAGAAACCAGTTATAGTGCCTAGAAATTCTTACATATGTGGTGTGATGGGTACAGCTTAGTATGGATGACACGACAAAAACAGCAGAGTATATTAGCAAGTATATTATTGTTATTACTACCCTGTGCTAGGTGCTGTACAAATACAGAACAAAAATACATTCCCTGCTCCCAGAGCTTATGGTCTAAGTATAAGATGAGAGAACTGATGGATACAGACAGACAAGGTAATACAAAGAAACAGTGAGACAATATTGGTCACCATGATAGGCTGCAGTTTCAGCACACCATCAGTTGATAGGTGAAAATATTTCTTCTCACAGAACCTCAGCTCTTCTTCGGTACTGAAGTGTCTGATTCAATTGTTGTTGTCTTGTCTAACCCTCTGCCAAGATGCAGGATTCGAATCAGTTAGAGAGAGAGTTCTGAATTTGAGTCTGACCTGCCCTCTCACCCCTGATAAAACACCCCAACAAATCCAATCTGCTCCCACCTCCCTGTACTCTGTAAAAACATCGTTTTTATCCCCCTGCTATTGTCATAATGTCTTGATGCTGTAGAACTGCATATATAAAACTCAATAGCTCTTGGGGAGAAAGGGCTGTTTTCTAACAGTCAGGATATGTAGGAGAAAGACGCTGGAAACATCTGGTCTCTGATGTTTCTGTGATCAGGAAACCTGATTCCTTATCCCAGGTTCCTATGGAGGAATTGAAATTATTTCTCTACCTCAGGGTCATTCAAAGTTTCTGCTGCAAGTGAGAAATCCACAGCTAAGAAGGTGACTTTGGCCCTTGGGGATATAGAGTTCCAGTAATTGAATTTGTTTGGATCCAAGGATCCATAGGAACATATCTGGCTTTGAGAGGCAGTTATGTCCAGGTTTAACTTCAATCTGGTTATAAAATGGGGGAGTGGGGGCAGAGAGAGGGGAGTGCACCTCTGGTTAATTTTTTTTTTTTTTTTTTTAAGTTTACAAGCTCATATCCTCTCATCTGGGAGACAGTCTAGTGAGCCTTGAGACTTGCATTTGGTATGAACAAAACTCGTGGAATATCCCTTGAGAGCTTGCACTTCTCACTGAAGGCCTCATTTCTGGTGACCATTATTTCAGCCAGGAGGGTTTTAGAGCTTCAGACCCTGCTTCCAATTTATATTCTACTCCACAAAGACAAGGTGGCACTTAGGCCTGTCTTGCCCCCCACCATCCCAAATTTCTGACAAAAGTAGTATCAGATTTTCATTTTGATTAGCCAGTACAACTGCCTGTCTTTTAGACAAATCCCCATAGTCATCCTGAAAAGCTCAGTTTACATACCTTTGATGTTAAGAGCTGTTTAGAAAGTTAGTATTTGTGGGCTCTGGAGAAACATTTAAGGGTGAAGTAATCTTGGCTCAAAGGATGTCTAAGTGTCATGTCATAATATGACTGCTGATGACCTTGTGTTTGAGTGCTCACTCTACTAATGGTATGCTGGCCTCAATAGCATCTATTTGCACTGTGACCTTATTTTAACCTGTAGGGCTATAACATGGAGTTTGGTTCATACTTTTATGAACTACAATTTTCTCAACTTCATCAGGAGCAGATGCTGGGTTTTGGAAGTAAATGTTTCAAATACTGTTGAACTAGCTGAGCTCATTGGCATTCCTCATTGGGGGATGTCATGCGTGTTAGTGTCTAAAGGAATTCAGTGTAGCCAGGTTTATGGCTTATATATTAAATGTGTAACTGATCCCTTTGTGTTGTTAACAATGTCAGAAAAGTTACAATGTAAAAATCACATCCCTGTAATTACTCTGCTTCCTTTTGTATTCTGAACCATATTTTCTTACCCCTTTTAACACTACATAGTCATTACAACTACAATATTGGAGAGTTAGTTGAATTTTTTGTTTCTTTATGTCTGGTACATAATCAACAGAATTGTTAACTAAATTCTAACAGCAGAATCTGTTTATTGGTGAGGCTAGAACTAGAAGTTAGAAGAAAAAATTAAGCTGTGTTCTAACCTGAAGTAAAGTTTACAGTTGTCAATTAGAAAATCATCTGGTAATTTGAGAGAATTTCCACTACCCTCAAATTATACAATGATTATTTGCCACTCATTTACAGTGAATAAAATAACAAGACTCAAAATGCCAGGATTGTCTCAGTATCTGCTGGAGATTCTTTCTGGGTTTCACTGTTACTTGTTATTGCACTAATCTTTTTTTAACTATATAATTATATATATGGATGATTAAACAAATCTTAAAAAGTGCAAATATAGAAATGCTGGTATGAATATTGTATGAGTGCTTTTTGAGTAGAAAGAAATACGAGTCCCCAAAACCATGGGAGACACAGCACTCAGGTCCCCAGAGGGTACTGGCTGCACTGGTTACAGCTGGAGGTTATGATTGTATTTTGCACTTCTGTAGTAGAGAGCATCTCTAAGTGGTTTACAAAGGTAAGTATTCTTGCAATTTGAGAGATTGGGTAACTGAGGTACACAGATGTTAAGGCCCAAACTTTCAAAAGTGTCTGACTCCAGTTGTAGCTAGTGAGAGGTGCAGGTGCTCAGTAGCTCTGAGACTAAGGCTCTAAGTGTTTCAAGTTAGGCAAAACTTTGGCCTAAGTGATGTGTCAAGATTAGACAAGAAGTCAGTAGCTGAGTTGGTAATAGAACTTGTAAGGGGAAAGGAGATATAACTGTAAAATGTACTGCCTCCTTTGTAAATATCTTACAGTTGAAGAGAAATAATATGGAGAAAAAGAGGCATGAGATGTCAGTTCCTTCTCTCTTTTTTCCCTGTTCCTCACCCCCTCAAAAAAAGAGAGCTGGGAGATAGAATAGGATTGTTAACATTTCTCTTAATTTTTTATTAACTGCATGGTGAAGTACACTTACTGCAGGTTTTTTTTTAATCAGAAAACTAGATCGCCTCTTTGATTGCAGAAGTGACTTTCCATTGTAATAGTACCCAAAGCTATTAATCATCAACAATAAATATTCTAAAATCAAGCTGTAGCTGCAGTTTGGTTGATGCATAACACTGGTAACATTTGTAGTTATTTTTCTGACCATGACTACACTCTAAAGAATGGCTTCTGTTGCTTCTGGACATAAGAACATTTGTTTGCATATCTGTTTGTTAAGCTGCAAACCAGAACTAAAATTGTTGCTCTGTTTTAGATCCAGTTGTTGTTACTGGCATATATGTTCAGTTAAACTGTAACAAAGCAGTCTGCAACTTGTTTTAAAAAGATCTTCTCTTGTAATACATATACTGTACATCTAACATTTTGAAAATATGTAGCATACACTTAATTGAGCATACAAACATTGAATTATATCTATCTTAATCTGTGTGTTTGGCTAATAGTAACTTCAGTAAGTCAGATTTTAAATGAGCATTTAAAGCCTCCCCAACTCAAAATGTTGTCTTGAGGCTTACCACCTGAAAGTAAGGATCCTTATGGGCTGAACAGCTAGGTCAGGAACTTGGGTTTATCCTCGTGGCTTTATAAAAATCCATACTTTCCCCAACATCATTTCCCTCCCGAGAGACCTGTAAACACTGATGATCCCTGCTATTTCTCTCTGATCTTCCTCAATCCCATGTTTGGCCAGGTGAGGCAAACTATCCTCTATGATAGTTCCTTGACCCACTACTAAATCACTGGGCTGGCCATTTTCCCTGTTCTCCAACTCTAGGGTTACCATACGTCCTCTTTTTCCCGGACATGTCCGGCTTTTCGGCAGTCAAACCCCCGTCCGGGGGGAATTGCCAAAAAGCCGAACATGTCCGGGAAAATGGCGGCTCTGCTCCTCCCCGACTCTTCGGCTCTGTTTAAGAGCCGGGCTGCCCAAACGCTACCGGCTTCGGGCAGCCCCGTGCCTCCAGACCCTGCGCCGCCGGAGCCCGGGAGGGGAAGTGCCCGGCTGGGGGCGCAGGGTC